>NC_141991.1:172763789-172921434 GCF_049901715.1 Pseudonaja textilis
GGGGGAAAAGATAATTCAGAAATGAGTGTGTGAACCAGGCCATATACTTGACTCAGTCCTCAGAGTTGGCATCGCTAGAGAATTCAGTAACAGGCCTCCTGGCAAAGATAAATAAAACAATAAAGAACAGAAAGAACTGTTCTTGTCATATTCTTTATGCCCAAGGGAAGAATCTCTTAAACTACTTTTGATACAAAGCCAACTTGCACAGAGAAATTGCCCATGGCCCTATACCAGTTTACTTAAATGCATTCAAGTACTGGTGAAGATTTAGTGGAAAATCAATTAGGGCTTTTTTCTTTTTTACATTCAGCAAGTCTTCTAAAAAGTAGACCCGTTATGAGATACAGTATTATTTGTGCCAATACTTGAGACAAATTATTCAAATGTGAGCCTATCAGTATAGGTTTGCAGGGGAAGGGTACATACATATAACCTAATAAACACTTTTTAAAATTTAATTGGTTGAAAGTAACTGAGTAGAGATCCTTCCCATAAGCAAAAAAACAAAACCTTTTGGAAAGAAGTTAATATTCTAACTTTATTCACAGTTGCCCTGCACTTTTAGTCATGGCAATCAGCTTCTGAATCTGGATCCATCTTTGTATCCATGAATATTGAAGGAACATTAGAATAGGCCCTGTTGTTTTAGCAACCCATCCTTTGTCCCAAAGGTGCTTTTTCAGGAGGCAACTGGACTTTCTTGTTTTTTCTTTTGAAGACGTTTCGCTTCTCATCCAAGAAGCTTCTTCAGCCCTGACAGGATAGTGGGGAATGGAAGCTGCCTGCAAGGAATATAAATCCTTCCATTCCTCAGTATCCTGTCAGAACTGAAGAAGCTTCTTGGATAAGAAGCAAAACAACTTCAAAAGAAAAAGAAGAAATTCCAGTTGCCTTCTGAAAAAGCACCTTTTAGCCATGATAACCATGGAAAACTATAACCTGGATGACTGAGAATCCCTACAGACCTTCAATCCATCCTTTGTTTTATCCTATTCTGAAATAAGGGTTACTCTGTATGGTGTAGTTTTATCTAGGCAACTCTGTGATGTAACTTTGGAAGAAAGGCAGCTTATCAGTATTTTTCTAATTCTCAGCAGCTGGAAGAAGTTGGCCAATATTGTCAGGGCTTGGAAGCGAAGTAAGGTTGGGTCTGGTTAGAACTTGAATGAGAATCCATCAAGAAGTCCTATGGCTTCAAACTACATTGGGAAGTTTAAAAAAAAAAGATCTGTGGTAGCAAATGACTCATTTTCATGATGTCAAGAAAAGTCATGGATCTGTCCAACGTATCCCCTGGAATCCAAATTTCCTTGCAGGTTTCTTTGAAGCTTTCCCCACATGTTGCACAATTCAACTGAAAATACCAACAGTAATAGCATTCAACAGGATCACACAGATAAAAATCCAACACAGAGTAAACAAAGCAAGAGTTGTATATTCCTAAGCAGCATTATATGTAACATAGAATCAAAACTCAGACTGGCTACCAAGAACAAGAGGAAAACAAAGTATCTCTGCAATGATTATGATCTTTCTTCTTGTTGTCCCATATCCATCACTGGACATTGGCAATCATATTGGCGATCCTATTTTTATCAGCAGCCACATTGAAAAAATGCTGTTGAGTTTTGTCCAAACCATTCCCTTAGACTTTGAAGCCATGATGTTCTTCTGCCTGGACCTTGTTTGCCTTCAAGCTTTCCTTGGAGAATTAAGTATGCCGTATTTTTCCGGGTGTTGCATCACATGTCCAAAATATTCTAACTTTTGGTTTCTTTTTTTTATGGTTTTTATTATTTCCCTTGGCTTTCCCAGGCAACTTATCACCTCCTTATTTGTGATTTTGTCATCCCAGCTTTTCGTAACAGCCGCCTATAAATCCACATTTCAAATGCTTCTAGTCTCTTCAAGTGACTTTCTGTCAGAGACCAGCTCTCCACTCTGTAGAGCAGGATAGAAAAGATATAACATCTGACCATGATTATGATAGGGGAAAATATTGAAGTATTGAAAATGGTAGGAGCACTCATGCCTAAAAGAGAGAAGTGTAGATCTCCAGAAGTTTGTCCAGGGGTGGAATTTTAGAGCAATAAGGACATCATTGGAATTGCCCTGTTTTTGTCACCGATCTTCTAAGCTACCGGACGTGTCCCAGGCTCTCAGCTGGTATATTTCAAAGTGATGCATGAAAAAGGTGTTCTGTCTTACATGTTACTTGCTGATATCTTCTCTGTCTCTTGTTTGGAAGCATAAGTTAATAGTTTAAACCCAAAGTACACTAAATAAAAAAAAACACTTCCCATTAAGATCAGGAACATCATGTATGAAACATACTGTTGCTTGAGTTATATCTACAGCAGAGCCGGCTGGAGAATTCTGGGAGTTGAAGTCCGCAAATCTTAAAGTTGCCAAGTTTGGGGACCCCTGATCTACAGTATGCCTTCATTAAGAGACAGACCTTTCAAGCAGAGGTAGAATCATTCCATATTTCTTTTTCTTTTTTTCTTATTAAATTGTTTTTCTTCAGTTCATTCACCGTTGGTCAGATGTTTCAGCAGGAATTTAGTGTTACTTTCAGCAATTTCCTCCTTTCTTTCCTGTAAAATTTATTTGTCTTCTTCTAATGCAAGACTCATCTGTTCAGTGGTAATTCTAGTCCTCCAAATTGCTGCAGTTGTTTATTTCCAGCTAAAGTCTCTAGACCAGGTCTATTGTGAGAAAAAGGTAGACAATGGTTATTGTACAAAAGATTAATACTTCTGTGAAATCAGTGTAGAGTTTTATGATATGGTATATGCCAAAGATGACTATTTTTTCTCTCTCAGATATTTCTTGGGTAGGAACCTCAGATGTCCTTTGGGAATTGGATGGGCTGGGCTGGGCTGGGCTGGACTGGAATAGAATAGAATAGAATAGAATAGAATAGAATAGAATAGAATAGAATAGAATAGAATAGAATAGAATAGAATACTTTAATGATCAAGTATGATTAGACACACAAGGAATTTGTATCTGGCACATAAGCCCTTGGTATACATGCAAGGCAACAGTGTAATAATAATCATAATGATACCAATAAGAGGGGGTAGTAGAGAAGATGAGAAGGATAATAATACTACAGCCATACAACATGGGTAAATATACTTAGACATAAGACAGTACTATGGGGATTAGGTGCTCAGCAGAGTGATGGCTTGTTCTGTGCAAATGGGGCCCATCAAATCAAAATCAGGAAAGAGTTTTGCCTGTATTGTGAGCAATTATCACAAGGCTTTTGGAGAGTGGAATGGAGCCAGCACTTAAGGATTTCTTGTCTTGAAAATTCAACAATTCAGTTTCTCCTGACATCAAAATCAGTGAGAAAAGTTTTCCCATCTTTTAGATGGTGAACTCCTCAACTTTTCAACCTTCAACAGGTAATTTGGTTTCTTCTATGTCTGTGGCATACATTTCCTGTGAGTTGTGGGTGTCACTGAACTATATAATTACTGGATTTGGGATATAAATTTGCCTAATGCTAACCATAAAGGCTGATGCATCATAACAATATTAATAATTCAAAATAGTTGCATAGCTCTAAAGATAGAGACAGAGATATCATAAAAATATAATTTTATTCTAAACTCCCACTCCCAAGCCATCCACCAAACAAAGGGTTTTAAAGTCTCCAAGTAATTCTGCAAAGCCCAGAAAATTATGGATTCTTTGCACAAATATTTTGAGCATATATACCCAAGCACTGGGAAGTTTCTAAAGTTAAATGCTTAGATTTTCTATAAACTGTTAATTTGGTTCACAACAACAATAACAGTATTCCTTTATTCGACTCTGGTGTGCATGATATTATAAGCAATGTAAAGAATTTAAACAAGCCAATGCTTTAAAAGGACTTTTCCCATTTGGCCTTTGAAATGTCATTTTCTGCATTTCTTTACACTTCCTTGTAATTATATCATAGTTCATTGAAGGGTTACCGCAACCCTTGCTTAATTAAAAATCAAAAATGCATTTTTATTTTCCATGTTTTATGGATAATATAGTAGGGGTGTGAAAACTATGGCCCTCCAGTTGTGAATGAATTACAGCTGTTACTATTCATTATTCATCATGATGAAATATTGAAGGAATTACTTATGGCCACAAAGGCAATTCCTTTTTTTAGGAAGTTGAAAGAAGTTGATGAACCCAAAATAATTATACAGACCTTTGAATGGAGGTATGGTGTTGATCCATTAATTTATATGCTTTTTTTTTCTTTTAATAACCCTGAAAATCCCTTGCTTCAGGGTGGTGTCAGGGTGACTGAATGGAGCTGAGCATTTACTGGCTGGATGCCCTTCCTGATGCCTATAAGAGTTGATAGCAGATTGTTTCTCTTTGCACCCTGATAGAGAAACATCTGTTGCTCCCTGCGATTGAACTCTCAATCCTCTAAGTAGAAGGTGAGCAGGGGTGGGCTGCTGGGGTTTTTCCGGAGTTTGGGAGAGCCCCTAGCTTAGATTCTGTGCAGTTCGGAGAACCCCCAATCCCACCCCTGGCTGGCCTCACCCACCCCTCCCCTCCCCTCCCCTCCCAGGAGTCCCCATGTGGCCTATTTTGGATGCAGGTAAATGTAGGGTGCATGCAGAGGCTCCGGGAGGGTGAAAAACGGGCCTCCTGGAAGTTCGGGAAGGCCGGAAATGGGCCCATTTCCACTTCCAGAGAGCCTCTGGAGCCCGGGGAGGACATTTTCTTCCTCCTGGAGGCTTGAGGAAAGCCTCTGAAGCCTGGGGAGGGCAAAAACACCCCCCCTCAAGATGCAGGAGGCCAATATGGCCACGTCTATTCAGCAACCAGGCAGAGAACCCTTTGCTAAAATTTTTGAAGCCCACCCCTGAAGGCGAACATCTTCACCTCTAGGCCACCATGCTGCTCATTAATCAATATGGTTTGATCTTGACTTACTGTCAGATTTTGCAGGGCTGCAGTGATAAGAGAACAGAGGTCCGTGCAGAGCCACCTTGGGGAGGGTTTGGCCTTGGGCGGCACCATAAATTTTTGAGTCATTGCAGGCCACACTGCGGGCTCCATATAATCCATGACTTAGGCGTCTGAGCCCTCTGATCTAAATAAAGTCCTTGGAAGCAGTCAACTATTGGAATGGAGTTAGGTATCGTCACTATATTGCTGAAATCTAGCCTACGTCTTGGCTCTATGCACAACAAGAGATACATTTGGAGTCTGACCTTGATAGAGATGGGATGGGAACAACATTGTTCTGGATGGGAACAACATTGCTTGGGGTTTACTACAAAGAAGACAGCATAGTTCTGGATCTGGAAATCTTCTAGTTCAGTGATTATTTTACCTTTGGTCCTGGATGGAGTTTTGCTTCCCTGTGCAGAGCTGTAAAAGAAGCCAACTTGTAAAAGGCCTCTTTCTTCCCTGGGGCTGCTTGTCTTCATCTTTCTTATCTTTGTCATCCGTATTCAGCTATCTACTATGAGCAATTATCCCTTCATGGCAATTGGCTTCTGATCAGAGGGGGAGAAATGGCTGATATGAGACTTTTTGCCTGGTACCTTCTCTCTTCCAAGTTTGTTTATGAAATAGAGATGCCCAAAGGAACATAATGATACTCATGGGCATGTTATACTTTGGGAACCAAGGAAGTATAGTCTATGCAACAGTTCTAACAGTTGTCTTTTGGCTAGAAACCACACGCAAGGCTGAGCCAAATTGCTGCACAATTTTGCATGCAAATTCTGCGATATGGTGTGCTTGGTTCCTGGTAAAGGACATTTCAGTATGATAGTACCTTTCAGGTCAGATAATCCTGTCCTTGTTTATGAAACTAGAATTGTAAGCCCATTCAGTAGAATACAGTATGAGTCAGTTCTGCAAAAGAGGGTTGTTTTTTTTAACAACAACAACAACATTTATCTTTGATGCAAAGCAAACCAAGGGCCTTAATTCAGTTCTCCTTATTCCTGTTCTACATGCTTTCAATACGCATGGCATTTGTGACAGTCTGCTCAAACAGACCTGAGTCAAAAGTTCTTCAAAGAAAACTTTCTGTTCAACATGAATCTCTTTGTCCTGCCTGAGATTGTTGTCCTAAAAGGAAGAAGAAGAAAAAGACAGAAAAGTAAAAAAAAAAAAGTGGGACTAATCAATTCGTGAGGGCAACAGTCGTGGTGCTGTTTTTAATTAAGCTTTGCCACTAGCAGCATTGCCAGAGACTCCTTGGGATAAATAAAAATGCCCAGTTGCCATTTTTTTTCCTCTGAAAAGGACTATTTCTTGGATGTTCTCCAAATGTTTGGTCCTTCTAGGGCAGGGATGGGGAACTATGGCCTTTTTATGACCTGTGGACTTCAACTTCCAGAATTCTTGAGCCAGCATGGCTGGCTCAGGAATTCTGGGAGTAGAAGTCTATCAGTCATGAAAGGGCCATAGTTCCCCATCTCTGTTCTAGGGGAAAGAGTGATTAAAAGAAGATGGTGCAATAGGCTCAATTTTTCTACCAACTTACTACCACAATTACATAAAGAATAAACTCCACAGTTGGATCCAAATAACAAACATAAGGCTGAATCTTACAGAACCACATTGAAAAAAGGCACACTAAGAATGGATGTTTTCCCAGGATTAGAAATGATAGCTTTAAGAATTAGGATAATAAAATATTTCTACTGATAGAGGTAAACTGAAGAAGCTACAGGGATAAGCAGTGAGACACTTCAACCCAAAATGGAATAGAGGTCCAGTTGGACTAAAACAGAATAGAGTCCATGATCAATAGAGGAGAATATTTGTAGCTCAGGATTGAAAAGAAGGGTCCTTGGTGCTTTCTGAGTTTGGTTGTTTTCTTGTAGACATTTTATTACCAGACCAGGTAACATCAGTGCACTGATGATGTTACCTAGTTTGGGTAATGAAATGCCTACAAGAAAACAACCAAACTCAGAAAGTAGCAAGAACCCTAAGGTATTTCTATCACCTGAAATAGGTCTTATAAGTGGATTCACAGCATTTCCACATATAGCTCTCCCATATCCCCCTTGCCTGCCTCTCTTCCCCCCCAAAATGTGGGGATAATCTCATATATGTTGAAGAAAACAAATAGTATCAGAAAGGCTTCAAGAAAGGTTTCTATAAAACTTTCAATAGCACATGCATGTTTCATGCATGTTTCTTTTTAAAAAGAAAAACCATTTTATTAAATTCTTTAAAGAAAAAAATGAACAAAATAGAAAAAGGTGATAAAGGAAAAGAATCAGATGAATAAACAAGAGATTTACAAATATGATATCCTTATAGTTTTTCAATATTTCAGTAAGTGATACTTAATAGATTATATGGATTAAAAAATCAAATCTCACTATCTATGTGGAATACAAATAACAGGGGAGAAGCACAACACAGCATAAATCATACAATAAAATTATAAACTATGATGAATTCATACATTTCTTTCAACCTGTGTCCTCCCACAGCATCTTTCATTACATCTGAACAAGTCACCTGCTGAGCAGGTGAAAAACAGGAGACCAAGCCTGGGAAAGGATTCTCTATCTTGGAAGAAGGTTGTACATCATCCCCTCCCATGACATCTTTTAGTGTTTTCTGAAACAATAATCTTTTTTAAAAACTCCATTCTCTATTGTGTTCTCTTTCCACTTTCCAAAGGGCCAACTAATTTAGAACACACTGAGTCCGTGGGCCTGCTTTTTTGTTGTTGTTGCTATTAACAGACCCTTTCTTTTTATTCTATCTTAGCACTTGTTTTCCTTTTCCTGTGACTGAAATGGGTCCGTTTTAGTCGTGGATGGTATTAACACTCGATCTCCAGCTGAACTGAGCAGTTAAGCATTCCAATGAAGCTTCACCCATCTCTTCGAGACATCCTCTTTCTCATGCGCAAGTATGAATCAAGGGTAATGTTATGTCCCTGGAACTTGCCAAAGTCCCCACCCAGGTCCGTTCATGCTGCGGGGGCGTTTGCTGCCCCTCATTGGCTAGCCTCCCTCGACGGCCGGCTATAAAAGCCAGCTGCAGGGTCCGGCCAGCCGCTGATCGCTGTGAGCCTGCTCCAGGCAGGGCTAACACGTTCAGTCCTTTATTGTTACAATAAAGTCTTGTTGCGTCCTAGCCCTGGTCTAGCCTCTCATTGCTCAACTACAACACTGGCGACGAGGGTGGGATGGCTACCAGAGGCAATTCGCAACAGCTGAAATCACTAAAACCGCTGAGCCGCAGCCGCGCCGCCGGAGAGCTCGGTCAGCAAGAGCGAAAGTAATAAGCATCTGTAGCCGCTTGTTAGCAAGCTACAGGGGAAAGTGAAGCGCTGCGAGCCGCAGCCGCTCAACACAAAAGAGCGCGAAATTCAAACGGCTGTCGTTTGGATTTCTTGCCGGAATACAGTGCGGTGCTGTTATTCCGAGTCACTGACACTTACGCAGGCATGAAATTCAAAGCGCTATCAGAGGCGGCAAGCCATCACCGCCTACGCTCTCCAGGAGCGCGAAATTCAAAACGCTGCCAACAGCCGTTGCAGCTTAGCCACAATTGTAGCCCAGAGAGAGAGCAGAGAGGTTCTGTGGAGCCTCTCCAGAGCTGTAGTCACTAGCCTGACAAGAGCACAAAGTGCCATTTGTTGTCCCAGAGAGATTTCTCAACAGCATAACGCGCAGGAGTCCTCATCATGAACTCCAACCCAGCCTTCCCACTGTTCAAGCCGGAAGAAGAGAAGTGGGAGTCATACAAGAATCGTTTTAACCACTACATCGACGCTATCGGTCTGGCTGATGCTGGGGAGCACAGAAAAAAGTCATTCTTCCTCAGTTATTGTGGAGCCATCGTTTTTGATACCGCCACAGCACTCGTTGCTCCACGTGAGTTAAAGAATGTCCCCTGGGCAGAGTTGCTAGAGATTCCCACCAATCATTACTTCCCCAGACCATCACAAATTGCGAGGCGTTTCACCTTCCGGATGAGGAAGCAAGCGGAAAAAGAAACCGTCAACCAATATATGGCCGCCTTGAGGACTGCAGCCCTCCACTGCGGGTTCGGGAACTATCTTGATGACATGCTCCTCGACCAGCTCATCTGCGGGGTCAAAGACCTTCACCTCCAAAGGCGACTACTCGCCAGGAAGGACCTCAACCTATCCCAGGCTGTCGAGGAAGCCTTGGCAGCAGAGCTGGCAACCCAGTCAGCCACTGAAATTCAAGGTCCCGTTCCCAAACAAAGCTGCGCCACCGTTCATTCAGAAGAGGTAGTTAATGAAGACGACCCTAACGATCAAACAGACATCCACCGCCTCACCCATGCCAAACAACCACAGGCAGGAGCCAGGCAAGAAACCAGCAGCGCACCCAAACACATCATCCTGTGCCTATCCTGTGGCGGACCTCACTCGAGAGCTACGTGCAAATTCAAGGGTGCCATCTGTAACCATTGCCACAAAAAAGGCCACATCGCTAGAGTCTGCCAGGCCGCGCACAACTCAGCACAAAAGGTTCCTTCCTTTTCCCATTCTGGGCCCCAAAGGCAAGTACTAAATTGTCACACTTGCTACCATGCTAACCACACCTGTCACTCTATTAGTAAAATAACACTCTCCATTTTATTAGAAGGTAAACCTTGTCGTATGGAGGTTGACACGGGGTCAGCGCTCTCAATCATCTCTTGGAGCACCCTCAAGAAAATCCAGCCCAGACTATCCAGAAACCAGCTCCAGAAGTGCCAGATCTCCTTGAGGGATTATCAGGGAAAAGACATTCCAGTACTCGGCAAAGGCAAGTTCCTTGTTAATTTTAAAGCTTTCAAAGGCCACCTGCCTCTAGTGGTAGTCAACGGCAACCTCCCCAGTCTTCTGGGGCTTGATTGGTTCCCCTACCTCGGCCTAGGGTTAACAGGAGTCCATGCTGTCTCAGCTTCTGACACTGACTCCTTATTCACTGACTACTCAGACGTATTCAGCAATGAGTTAGGGTGTTATAATGGTACCCCCATCTCATTTGCAGTTGACCCCCAAGCAGTTTCAGTCCGGCTGAAACCGCGTAGAGTCCCATTCACCATTCGGCCTAAACTGGACGCAGAGCTCGATAAATTATTAAAGCAAGGGGTCATTGAGCCGACAGACTTCGCCAAATGGGAGACGCCAATTGTCACACCCCTTAAAAAGGATGGCAGCCTGAGAATTTGTTCAGATTACAAAACAACAATTAACCGCTTTCTACAAGTTAGCGCGTACCCAGTCCCGGTCATTCAACATTTATTGCATACCTTTGAGCCTGGCAACATTTTTGCCAAATTGGACATGTCACAAGTGTATCAACAGTTCCCTGTTGACAACCAAACAGCCGAACTGCAGACCATTGTGACCCACAGGGGTGCCTTCCGGTGCAAGCGTCTCCAATTTGGCGTAAGTGTTGCCCCAGGCATCTTCCAATCCCTCATGGAGCGCATACTACAGGGCCTCCCTGGCGTAGTACCCTACTTCGACGACATATTGGTCTCGGCCAGGGACAGACCCCAACTCTTCCAGAGAGTCAGAGCAGTGTTAGACAGGTTCAGACAGCATGACCTCAAGTTAAAAAAGGAGAAATGTGCCATTGCCACTAAACAGGTGGACTTTCTGGGCTATAGAATTGACGCCTCAGGCATTCACCCCCTAGAGTCCAAGGTCAAGGCAATTCATGAGGCACCCACGCCAACCACTAAAGCCAAGCTACAAGCCTTTTTGGGATTATTGAACTTTTATGCATCATTTCTACCTCACAAAGCATCAGTAGCAGAGCCTTTACACAGGCTCTTAGATAAAAAAGCACCTTGGCACTGGGGACACAAGGAAGACACCGCTTTTTGCGCAGTCAAATCACTGCTCACATCTGACGCAGTCCTTATTCAATTTGACCCACACCTTCCACTGGTACTAGCCGCGGATGCATCCCCCTTTGGGATTGGCGCCGTATTAAGCCATAGACTACCCAACGGCTCCGAGGCACCAATCGCCTTCTTTTCCAGAACGCTCTCAGCCACAGAGCGTAACTATAGTCAGATCGACAAGGAGGCTTTAGCCGCAGTGGCCGCGGTTAAGAAATTTCATGAATTCCTGTTTGGCCACAACTTTGAGCTAATCACGGACCACAAGCCTCTCCTGGGTCTTCTTTCCGGAGACAAGCAGACTCCCCAAGTGTTGTCCCCCAGAATGACGAGGTGGACCTTGTTCCTGGCGGCTTATTCGTACAAGCTCATCCACTGCCCAGGAAAAACGTTAAGCCACGCAGACGCCCTCAGCCGCTGCCCCCTACCAGCTCCAGCGGAAGACCCGGCACCGGTCCATGCCATCTTCGATGTCACCGAGCTCGACCTTCCTGTCACCGCCCTCGACATCGCCACCAAATCCAAGACGGACAAAACCATCGCCCAGGTACTGGACTGGGTGAGGAGGGGGTGGCCGGGCTCTAACCTCGCAGCCGAATTCACACCTTTTAAGACCCGTCAACAGGAACTGTCTAGCATACAGGGCTGCCTGTTGTGGGGCACCCGGGTTGTTATTCCGGCCTCACTTCGCACACCAGTCTTAGAGGCACTACACGAGGGCCACCCGGGCATCGTCCGGATGAAGGCGTTGGCACGGAGCTACGTCTGGTGGCCTGGCTTGGACGACGACATCATCAAGTGGGTAAGCTCATGCCAACCCTGCCAGGAATCCAGACCATCCCCTCCAGTCACCACCCCCACAAAGTGGGAGAGCGCCAACGCGCCTTGGTCAAGGCTACACATTGACTTAGCGGGTCCAATACACGGCAAAACCTTCTTGGTGGTCGTAGACTCATACTCTAAATGGATCGATGTGGCCCAACTATCCACGACCACCACGCTAGCAGTTACCAAGGCCCTAACTTGCCTATTCGTAACACACGGGCTACCAGATACCATAGTTTCGGATAACGGCCCCCAGTTTGCCTCAACAGAATTTAGCCGTTTTACCACAAATCTTGGCATCCGACATATCTTCACGGCCCCCTTTCATCCTGCCAGCAACGGACTGGCGGAGAGAGCCGTTAGATCCACAAAAGAAGCGCTAGCCAGATTCAGCAAAGAAGATTGGCATCACAGACTCTCCCGTTTCTTGCTAAGCCAACACTCGACCCCTTGCATGGTCACCAACAAATCCCCTGCTGAACTTCTGATGGGTAGACGCCTAAGAACTGTGTTGGATAGGCTCCACCTCACTATTGCCCTGACACCCTCTCGCTTCAATGACGGGGGTCAGAGATTTTGTCTTGCAGGAACATGTATTTGCAAGGAACTATGCCGGAGACCCACTGTGGATTCCAGGAGTGATAGTAGCCATCACCGGTCCCCATTCGTACCGAGTCCAGCTGGAAGACGGCCGCATCTGGAGGAGACACCTGGACCAGCTAAGGAAGCGACAGGGTACCTTCGCCAGTGTCGGATCGTGGGCTCAGGTCGACCCCCAGGTGCCACACCAAGCTCCCATCGAAGACCATACCAGAATCTCTTCACCACCACCGCCCGGACCAGGGGAGCAGGCAGTAGACCGGGACTGCCCGATGGGTCCGCCACCAGAACCAGTAGACGGGGCCACAACATCACCAACCAGAAGTACTACACCGGTGCCTGTGCAACCCTCAGGGCGAGGCTGCACCCCATCACCAACCCCACCGGGTGCCTTGAACTCTGAGACACTTGGTAACTCACTGGAGTTACGACGCTCGGGGCGCCAGCACAGACCGCCCGCTTATTTAAGTGACTATGCGTGTTCGCATCTGGGGGGAAGGGGTGTTATGTCCCTGGAACTTGCCAAAGTCCCCACCCAGGTCCGTTCATGCTGCGGGGGCGTTTGCTGCCCCTCATTGGCTAGCCTCCCTCGACGGCCGGCTATAAAAGCCAGCTGCAGGGTCCGGCCAGCCGCTGATCGCTGTGAGCCTGCTCCAGGCAGGGCTAACACGTTCAGTCCTTTATTGTTACAATAAAGTCTTGTTGCATCCTAGCCCTGGTCTAGCCTCTCATTGCTCAACTACAACAGGTAAAGACTTTAAAGACTGGGAAATGTTACCACTGTAATTCACAGTTAAAACACTTGGTCATAAACTCTGCTAGAATCAACATCAGATATATTAATGAATACATAAATCCACATTTCTGTTCCTTTGCAAAGAAAGTTCCATTGGTCTTGTTTTTAAAATAATTGTGGGCACAATTTCCTCTCTCCTGACTGAAGAACAGAAACATTTCACTTACTAGGTTCCACAAGATGAAACAAAAGAAAATGGTTGTCAGAATAATGGAAAAATAAAAAGCTGCACTGAAGGAAAATGGTGGCAACCCAGCTCAGCAAGAATTTCAGAAATCCAGCTATATAGCACAGTTAAATTTTCCATGGGCGAGCGAGTTTGAAATTCTTTTTTACTACTTCCAGGAAGTTTTTTTGCCTGTACAGTGGAACTTTGCCATCATCTTTGGAAAACTTATTTGTTCAGACAGGCATTTAAATCTGGATAGCCAATTCATTCTTTTATGCTGGGTTGTTTTTTCCACTTTCTTTTCCCTTTTCTATGGTTGCATTTTGACAAATTGGTTCTATTGTTTTTCAGCTGCTCCTTTGGATTTGTTTAGCTACCGTATGGCAGAAAGTCAGAATATAATAACTATGGCTGGCTAAAAGCATTTTAAAAAGTCACTGCTGAGTTTCAGCATTACAGGAAAGGAAGTAGATGTCTTATTATGACTGGGGCTGGATTTATTAAATTAGGTTTGAGACTGAAAATGTGAGTATAATGTGAATTGGAAGTTCATGTTCAGAAGCTGAACATGTTTTAAAAACACGATTATCTTTAAAATATGTATTTTAAAGCAAAATATACAACTAGCAAACTTTTTTCCCCTATGTAACTTCCTCAATTAGATACAGTATTTTTTTTTTCCTGGAGAATCTCTTGCTTTAAAATAGGGAATGATGGAGACCAGCAAATCATAGTTATTGTTATAGTAAAAGCTTGAGCAGATCATTTCAATTAACTCCTACTTCAAACCCCTGGATCTGGATAACTTACACATACAATATGTGTAGGTACACACACAATGCCTATACATACAATATGTGTAGCTACATACATAAACAGGCACATACATACATACATACATACATACATACATACACACACACACAATTATCCAATAAATGAATAAAATATTTGGTGAAATGCAAGATAAATTAATTAATCTGTTTTATTCATTTGGCAGGCTGTATAACTCTGCAACCCTGTAGGGTGGTTTTCTTTCTCTCTCTCCCTTTTTAACCCTCGGGCAAGGACACATGCTGTTTTATTTTGTTTTGTTTAAATGCTACATTCTTTGTACTGGCACCAAGCCCCTGAAAGTACATCAAAAGCTTTCAAATACAAATCATTAAGGTGCCATTCAGGCAACTTCAAACAATGAGCCTGGCTCCAGACAACTCCTCCTTAAACCTTTTGATTGAAAGAAACCATTCCTGTGACATCAAGATGATCTTCCATGATTGGCATTTCAGAAAGACCTGGTGCTGTCTCACGCACCTTTTAGCAAAGGGATGAATCTGCCCTTTCAACGTTAAGACAATTAACTCCCATGAGAAATGGTTTGTGTAGGATTGGAGTAAAGAAAGGCTTGGCCTACAGAGAAGGATCTCTCAGGACAAGCACCTGAACTTATGCCCTCGACATGGGTACCCAAGAAGAGGGCAGTCACTGCAGGCTGCCTTTTCACTGAGCAAAAGAAGTTGCGAGATATAAATGCCTTTGTTTTCATTAAAAACAATGACGCGCAATATAATTAATTTTCAACCAGCAAATGTCTACCTCTCAATGTGCCTTAACAGATTATTATTTCTTCTTCTTCTTCTTCTTCTTCTTCTTCTTCTTCTTCTTCTTCTTCTTCTTCTTCTTCTTCTTCTTCTTCTTCTTCTTCTTCTTCTTCTTCTTCTTCTTCTTCTTCTTCTTCTTCTTCTTTTGGGGTAAACTTCATTTGGGAAAAATCAAGGCGAGGTGGGAGGAAAGATTTCACATCGTATAATAACTTGATTTAAAAATAATGCCCGTGATGTACAATTACTTCGTCTCACACCAATTTTACTAGTTTGGTTTAGCTAATCTTCTGGACTTGCAAAAAATTTTTCTAGGCAATCAAAAGACAAAAAGTTTTCTGCTGATGCTCTGAGCCCACTAAGAACTGTTTGCAGGATACAGAATTTGGCTCTTCCCACTATTGGAAGAAAGATTATGGGATGCTTGTCTATCTCTCCAGGAATCCGTGTTAGTTTATCTGCTGGTCTGGTGGGCTTCACCTGGGAGCTTCAGAGATGGTTTTGGGGAGATGAGGAAGATGGAGGAAGATACAAACAAAACTATTAGCCCAGATCTGTAACTTGTTCAACTTTATTTCTCATCTCTTGAAGGCTTTAAAGCAGCGGTCCCCAACTTTTGCAAGAGAGGGGAATTGGCCAGTGTGAGCAGTGGGCTGATGTGTGTGTGTGTGCGTGTATGTGAAAAGACACCGCTCCTGGCGCACATGTGCGCTGCTCGACTTGTGCAAGTATCAAGCCAGCACACACACCTACAAGTACCTGCACGCCCGCCATTCACGCAAGTTGAGTTGCACGAACACACACGCTTCATCCAGCCACTCTCACGGCCCAATTCTGAATAGGCCACAGCCTGGTAGTATGCCATGGCTTGGGGGTTCAGGACCACTGCTTTAAAGTAACTAGTAGTTATCAGACAAAGAAGGGAGGGAGAGAGGGAGATAGGAAAGAAGAAAGGAAGGAAGGAAGGAAGGAAGGAAGGAAGGAAGGAAGGAAGGAAGGAAGGAAGGAAGGAAGGAAGGAAGGAAGGTTGGTTGTTAGGAATTTTCACCCAAACCCCCAAAAGTGTTAACTTAAACAGAAGTTAAGGGGGAGCGGGAATTAAACCCTGTACCCTGAGAAACACTGCTTTAGATTAATGGATCATTTCAGTTTTAATGTCATGTAAACAAGGCTGTCATATTTATTCTTTGTGCATTGCTGCATAAAAGTTTATTACAGGTAATCTCTAAGCTTTTTGTTGCAACCACTAATTGTACCCAGAAAGGGAATAGGATTAGCTAGGCAAACAATAGCTTATCTTCTCCTCTTTCTGACTAGCATGCTTCTCATTTTGCATCAAGGGTCACATCTTCAAGAAAGTGAACTGCTGAGTTAGAAACAACTCATATTTGCAGGTTACCTCTGGCACACCTAACCAGAAAGGCTTCTCAAACACCAGGACAAAACTTTGCTTTCTTTTACAAAGTATTTGATAAAACATCAAAGTTGAAATTTCCTTAATACCATTTACTTTTATTGACTATTACAAAATTGTCTTTAACTCCTCAGTTTTCCTTATAAATTTACTCCCCTAGCCAGGCTCTATCAAACACATGAGGCAGAGGACTAAATCATCCCAGGTTATCTTTATTTCTTAATTTTCTTCCATCCTGTAATGTAGGATAGGCTTTATTTTAAAAAAAGAGTCAAATATCTGAGACTCTCACACATTTTAATTTTAAGCAGAGTCTAAAGAAATTTACAGTTCATAATCCGCAAAACTGATTGATTTATGGAAAAATATTTTTTGAGCTTTGAGTTTGCCTGCTGCTGAATTAGGAGTACCAGCTGAATGATGAATCATCTGATTAAATTGGCTACTCATTATAGTGGTGATATTATAATTGGCTGAAAAACATAACAAAGAACAACTTTTCAATTACATTTAAAAGAAAAGCAATTTGATGAGAAGAATTACATGCAAAATTCCCAGTATGTGAATTGTTTGTAATTCATATCCTTTTGTTTGTTGCCTTACTTTCTCACTCTCTCTCTTCTATATTCTCACATATTCATAACACATTCATTTCATTGTGCTCTATGGTGATTGTCCCCAATAATGTTTTGCCGAACTTTCTAATTTTGAACAAGTTGCCGATATTCTTCTACCTCCTCCTCCTCCTCCTCTTTTTTTTTTTTTGCAGAAATTTGAGATTATTAAATAAAGAACTAATTTAGAAATGTTTTCGAATTTCAGCTTTCTGACACAGCTTATAATTTTGCCCTTGGCAGCTAAATGAAATGGTTGTCAAAGTCTTTTTCATCACCATTTTGTGAAACTGAAACACTAAATTTTGAACCTCAGAAGATGTTTAGGTTTGGAATAATTTCAAGTGTCAATATCTAGTCTTTCAAGCTCAGGATTAAGGCATAAAAGGATCAAAATAGCCTTTCAAATTGCTCAGGATTAAAATGCAAACATGTCGGAAAGGCTCGTCATTGAATCAACAGAATCGAATTTCACTTCTTTATTCATGCATGTCTGCTTTTCTGATCTGCACTGAACCCTTAGACTGAGGTGAATTCTAAATCTAAATAAAATTTATACTATTGTTTTGCAAATGGAAATATCCCATTATATCCTCACAATACTAATACAGCTTAAATTAGCCTCTGCTAACTGAATATCAACTACAAAATATCACAGCCTCTTATTCCAACATGTTTTATTTAGTTTACTTTACTGTCACTGCACCTCGTAAAATGAAATTAAATGCTATCTTCTGTGTACATTATAGCTATAAGAATAAAACACACATCCTTTCACATTCTATATAGTTGAATTGAAAACCCCTGATGTTGCATTAATATTGCACTATACAGTAGAATTCAATATAGTTACTGCTCTGGGATGGAAGCTGTTTTTCAGCCTATTTGTCCTTGTTTTTATTGTCCTGTACCATCTGCCAGATGGTAATAGATTAAAAAAAAGGGTGCACAGATGAGATGATTCTTTAAAAATGTTTTGAACTTTCTTCAGGCAGCAGGAGCTATAAAGTTCTTCCAAAGAGGGAAGAGGGCAACCAAACCATGGTAGCTAGTATACTACCTAGGATCATCCCTAACCTATGCCTACCATACATCAACCTCAAAAACCCAGATGATCTCTAGACAGTAACAAAGATGCACAAAACTCTTAACTTTTCTTAATTCTTGTATATCCATTTTTTACGTAACTTCATTTAAGTAGTAACTCACAGTTTCCCACCATGTTACCAAAAGGCAATCAATAGTATCCCCAATGGTTGATGTCATTATATGATCCCACACTGGTTGAAGTTCACACTGGCCCTATGCTATCTGCTACCATGTATTTGCATAAACTAAATCACATCAGTTGTGTGATCTCCTGTCCTTTGACTTCTTGCATTTAACAAAAGGGAATTCCATTCGGAATTGCATATAAATGTAAATTCTGTCCAATGATAGGGCAAAGTATTGAATTTGAATCAGGGAGAGTCAAGTTTGTTTATCCAAGTTGCCCACTAGCTGTTTTCTTGGCCAGACAGTCTCATCAATAATAATACTAGTAAAACTAATACTAATACCAATAATATAGATCTGCCCATGTTTCTAATGAACAAATTCATCATTAAAAAATAGAATAACAGATAGAAACCAATGACAGTGGCAGAACCATTTGACCCAGTTTAAGAGACTGTATTGTATAGTGGTTAACGTACTGGACTAGGACTGGAAAGACCTAGGTTTGAGGTCTTCTATGAAAAATCATTGTGTGACTTTGTGATAGTCACACCATCACAGACTGGCATATGTCATTGGTTTGTGAGAATAAAATGAAGGGACATTCCCATGGAAATAATCTTCAGCTTTTTTTCTGTTTTTCTGTCATTATTCTAAAAGCAATAAAACAATAAATTTTAAAAATCCACTTGTCAAGTACTATTGCACTTTTTGTCTGGCAAAAAAATATTGTCAGAGGCAAAGAATCAGGATTATTCATAAGGTTGCAGCATAGAAGATTTATTCAACCCTATACACAATAACCTGATCACCTAAACTTCAGTACTAAATTGGCACCAGATAAGGATCAACAGAATTCAGGAGGGTTGGAACTTGGAATATTTGTAGGAATGCAATGATTCTAAACTTATGACAACCTTCACTCCTACTCTGCCTGCTCTTCTCCTACACCAACTTCTCTTACTTTTGGCTTTGTCTGGTTCCTCTAACTCACATTCCACATAAGGAGAGGAGAGTAACTTTAGAGTAGAATAAATAACTAGATGAGAATAAGAATAACCAGAATAATTGCTACTACATAGAGCAGACATGGGTATTTCAACATATTTTCTTTAGATTTCATAATTTTCCAAGGTCGATTTTTCCTGGCATTTTAAGGGAATTTGGAAAGTGATGAGAAAGGCATTGTCCAATGTATTATACATTTGTTTATCTGATATAATTTTACCGTCTCATATCCTTTCCCACATCCATTTTGAAGGATTTCAGCACTTCCTAAAACTGATTGGGAAAAAAATACAGTAATTTAAAACAGATGACAATTTTGCATTCAAAAGATGCACAAAGCAGGCTTCTCTAACAGTGCCATTCTTTTTTTAAAAGAATCTGATAAAAACACAGGTGAATGGGGTCTTTAATGGATGAAGAAGGGTTGCTATAGGAAGAAGGGTTCCTTCTAGTAATGAGATTCCAAACAATTTGAGATTTCTAGGTGACTGCCAGCACTTTGATTTGGGGCTAGAAGCAAGCAGCCAGTACAATTGTTTCAAAATTGAGAATCTTGGGCACACATCTGATTTTTTTATTTGTTTGTTTATTATTTACATTTATATCTTGGCTTTCATACAAGGAGCTCAAGGTAATGAACCTCTTTGCTTGGGCCCCACCCATGGTTCAGAAGGCAATTTCAGAAATGTTTCTTGAAGATCCAATGTGCTTCTCAGTCTGAAAAAGGTCATATAACATTAGCCCTTAGACTTATATACCACTTCATAGTGCTTTACAGACATCTCTAGGTGGTTTATAGAGTCAACATGTTTTCCCGCGCAATCTGGATCTTCATTTTAACCACCTTGGAAAGATAGAAGGCTGAGTCAACCTTGAGTCAGTCAGGATCAAACTTCCGGCAGTGAGCAGAGTCAGCCTGCAATACTGTATTTTAACCACTGTGCCACCAGAGCTCTTAGCTTTTACCTGACCTTTTTGCAGATTTCAAATCTCCCTTTATTCCCCAGGACACAGGTTGAAATTGGGCAAGTTCTCCTTACTGAACAAATAATTTCAGTTGCTTATTCACATGAACAATTTGTCCTATTTTGCCGCAGGAGGGGGAATGAACAAATAGTGTTTTAAAGCATTTGGGTGCTGCTTTTGGCAGTACACCTCATTTCTCTTGGTTTCCTTTCCTCATTGTGGCATTGTGGTGTTATCTTCAGTGGATTAAGAGGTGGGGACAGCGGTTACATTTTTTTTTGAATTGGTTATCTTCTTCCAGTTGCTTTTATCTCATGGTGAAACTGTTTTTTAGCTGCTTGACAACTTTACTTAAAATAGGCAGCTCCCCTCCCAGGCTTCTTTGGTGGCTGGGATTCAAACTGGAGGTGAGATTAAAAGAACCCCACTGAAACATCCCAGGTCCCTTTGACTGAAAAACATTAAATCTTCAGGATTAATCATTCAGCAGGTAGATGACAAACACAAAGACGTCAGGCTGAAATAACATGCCAGGATTTTTTTTAAAAAAAGAAAGAAGAGGGAGGAAGAAAGGTTCCTCTTCATCCACTATCCAACATCAACAGACAAAAAATATGCCAACTTATTTTATTTTTTTATTTTTTTTAAATAAAGTTTGTCAGGTGGGTAGGGTAATATTAGTTTCCAGTGTGCATTACATGCTTGTTCTCTAGATTGCTATATGTGGCCATAGTGTTAATGTGTGGTCTCATGGTTAAAAGTTAAAAATTGAGCAACAGATAGGTGTTGAAATTGTGAGTGCAGACCTATCTGTACCATCTTTCATGCCCTTGTTGTGCACTTTTTAAAAATTTAATAAGTGTCCAAATTTCCCCCCTCTAAATTCTCTCTTCATCTCTGTTTCATACTATAGAAACTATTCAGAAGTACATGAAAAAGTCATCCAAAGGGTATCTGAAAACAGACATTCTGTATTTGCGCTGAAATTTCATAGAATCATAAAGATAGAAGGAATTCCAGGCAATCCTCCACTTACAATAATTTGTTTAGTGCTTGAAGTTAGTGTGATGCAGGAGGCTGACTAGGCCATGCCCACCATGGCCCCGCCCACCCAGAAACTGGGCAGAGAACCCTTTGCTAAAATTTTTGAAGCCCACCCTGCCTATTTGACAATTTTTTGTGGAAAATGTTGTGGTAACCTCTTCAACATGCAGACAGGAAGTTATTCTTGATGTCTAGCCTGAAACTTCTTTATAGATTTTACCAAATGATTCTGGTCTTACCTTTTGAGACAACAGGGAATAAAGCTAACCCTTCTTCTATGAAGCATCTCCTCAGGTATCCAGAGATCATTTTCCTAACTCCCTTCAGTTGTCTTTTCTGTAGACTAAACATACCCAGATCCTTTAATTATTTCTCATAGGTGTTGGTGTCTAGATCCCTCAACACTTAGTAGGCCTCCTTTGAATTTGCTCCAAGGTTCAGACTTTATCACATGGTACTATATAGTACAAGATCCAAAGAACCCATAAAGTAGAAAATATAAAATGATCATCAGTGTTAATCAGTACAATAATCTGTTCGTTGATTTCATTATTTTTCTACATCACTGTTCTCTAAAAAGCATCTTGTCAATTCATAATAATAATTATAAAAGTACAGCAAACCATAAGTAAGTAAGTCAACCTTTAAGTAATATCACATAGTAACACTAATACCCAAGTCAATGGCAATCGCTATTTCAAGGCTATTCGAAACCGCACTGTTTTAACAGCCTTCCTAATGAATGCTTAATGGTACACACTAATTAACCTCATTGGGTAGGCAACCTCTTAGTTGCAATGGAAAAATGCAAGATGTATGGCTCTCCTTGAAGGCCTTGAAGGAAGCTGGGATCCAAGCCATGAAATATAGGTGAAAATAGCACTATAAATGGTTTCCAGAACAAAACTCTGAAAAAAATAGTGGTATATGGTTACAATTTTCACCTGCTGGAAGAAATGACAACTATTAGAGTTTCTAAGTGATCTTCAAAGGCAGCCCCATATATATAACATGTTGCAATAATCCAGCTTAGACATGAAAAGATTATGTTAACATTCCCAGGTAGTTCAGGCAGGAAATATGATAGGTGAACAAGTTCAGGCTACGTTAACACAGAATCTTGCAAGTCTGATAGTACAAATCTCTCACTATCTCCTTTACAGCCTGAGAAGATAGTGAGGTTCCTTTTGAGTCTTTTTCTCTGTCGATTAGGCAGCTGTGGGCTATGTGCTCTCTGCTATCTGATAGTTCCTTGGGCAGCAACTCTCAACTCCATTCATTTCCCCATCCTATATACCAGGGGTCCCCAAACTTGGCAATTTTAAGACTTGTGATTTCAACTCCCAGAATTCTCCAGCCAGCTAATTCTGGGAGTTAAAGTCCACAAGTCTTAAAGTTGCCAAGTTTGAGGATCTCTGCCATATACAGTAAGTACCATTGGTAAGGTTTCTCACTCCAAATTATACCCTACCGAAAATGAGGAATATCCTGAATGAAGAGCTACAGTAGGAACTGAATAAGTACTAGAGCAGACCAAAATTGGTACCTTCAAATGCAGGACGAAGGGCCTTCTAGAAAATTCACTTCCTTGTAGATTTCAATTGCTGCTCAAGTTCTTACATCTGTAATCCTCCTTAGTCTATCGGAAATTTAATTAATTCTTTCTGTTTTGATGTGTCCTTCTAATATGGTTCCATCAGGTCAGCAGTCTTAATTGATCCAGATTCCATCATTGGGCTGCCTAGAAATTGCAGAGAAGCCATTGCAAGCCTCGAAGACTTGATGACTCTCCTCTGATGAAGGACCTACCAATTCCTTGTTTCTGAAAGTGTAGATTGGGGTCCAATTATCTATTGTATTTGCCCAAAGACATTCATGCCTTTGAAACACTATTCTAAGTATCTCCGTCTAGAGGGATATAATCTACATCTATATTTAGATGGATACAAATACTTTGTAGTTCTGAATTTCAATTAAAATATACTCACACACACACACACCCACATACACATATCATGAATTGCTATCCTGTGGGGGGGGGGGTTTTGGGGGGGTCATAAAAATGCCAGCAGAACTTGTAGGTGTGTGAAATTATTGTGTAGTCATACAGCAGACGTATTGAAGGAAACAAAGCATCACTGTCTGAATGTCAAAATTCAGGGAAGGAAAATGACTGCCAAACAAAATCCGGAGGAACTGGGCTTTTCACATTTTTTTATGACCTCTCTTTGAGACATATACATGTGCATTTTATATGCACGTGTGAAAGGCGGGGTGTGGGGGTGTGTGGATGATAGAAATAGTCTTTGTAGGAAAGCTTCCAGGAGATGACAAAAGTAGCATGTTTTTTAAGCAACTGTGCATTAAAGTAGATTCTCTGTCAAGTTCATTCTTGCAGTGATAATGACAGTGGCTTCTTCATTTTGAGTTTACATTTGGCTACAGTCCCTCTTCTTTCATTTAGATAATTATCTACACATGTACCATCTTTGGTGGGGGGAGACGGAGAGAGGGAAGTTCTATAAATTTCATTGATATTTAACTGATGCTGTACTACTTACCCGATAGACAGGTAAATAAGCTTTCCTGGCTCAACCAGTTAATGGGCCAAATCCTCCATTGAGAATGGTGCCACTGAGCCGTCTTTCATTTGTATGATCTGATTCTTAATTTCCCTTCTTCCTTCTTTGTTATCATCAGTATTAGTGATCTTTCTGATTTTGTGAAAATCTTTGTTTTTATTTTGGATTGGAGGGAGATTTGGAACTACTGCTACAGAGGTGAAGTGGAAAGATATTGAAGGAGAGGCCAGTATTTAGGTATAGTTTGGTTAAGGTCTATAGAGATTCTCAGTCATCCAGGTCATGGTTGCTTTTTCAAGAGGCAACTGGACTTCGTTTATTTTTCTTTGAAGACATTTCACTTCTCATCCAAGAAGCTTCTTCAGCTCAGGGATGGGATACGACAGGGTTAACTACTGGTTCGGGATTCACGAGGTTCAGTGATTTATGATGTGCTTCCCTGCACCGCTGCGAGTGTGCGCCTGTAAATCTTCACGATAAGCAGTCTTTGAAACAGCCCTCTTTTCCTGCTTTTTTTAAACTGCAGCTGTGCCTAGTTTCGGCAGCTGAAGTTGAATAATCAGGAAATAAAGATCAGGAAAGAGCCCAGGTGGGCAAAAACATCAGCAGACATAGAACCGGTTCTATGTCTGCTGCTCTTCAGAGCTACCGATTCTACAGAGGTGGACAGAACCGTAGAAACCCACCCCTGCTTCAGCTCATTCCCTACCATCCAGTCAGAGCTGAAGAAGCTTCTTGGATGAGAAGTGAAACATCTTCAAAGAAAAACCAAACAGCCTTGTTGCCTCTTGAAAAAGCAACTGCCCCCTTGGGACAGTTTGGGTAAGGGTTCCTTTAAAAAAAAAGGATAAGGAATCTGATATTCACATTACCCAGTGACATAGAGTCAGAAAGACATGAACTGATCCCCTCGACAATTTCCTAAAGGTCTAAGGTAAAAATGCCAAATATTTCTGCAGGGATAAAGCAAGCAGTGGGTGTAGCTGGAACACAAACTGGGTGGAAATGTCCACTCTCTCTTTCTGTTCTAATTCGTCTGCTGCGTGGAAGGGACCGACCAAGGTCACCAAAAGCCAAACTCATTTCTGACATACATTTGAAGTGAACCATTCTAACTTCCACTTCAAAGATTTGTTTGCTGCTCTGCCTACTAAATGTCAGGTAATTTTTCATTTGTTTTCTCTGTTGGATGAAAGTGCTAGGAAGAAAACGTGACCGAGTACTTCTCCTTCATTCCTTATTTACATAGAGTACTTCCAACGTAATTGCTGCATTCATATTTTCCCATGTGGCTAGAAAAGTCCAGAAATGAGGCGCTTGAGAGTGCTAGGTCTTTCTTAGGCATGAAAGGCAACTAGGTGATTTTGGGCCAGTTATTCTCTCTGCTCTGCTGATATATTATAACATCCTAGATTCTTTGGAAGAATTTGATGTGTATGAAGACCATCACTGCTTAAAAAACTGGAAGCTTGATTTCGCACTGTTTTATATGTAATAAAGCACAAATAATAGCAATAGCAATAAGCACCTTAGATGCAATTATAAAATATCTGGAGCATCACTTGAACACTACTGACATTGACAAAAATCACCATCAGTCAATTGTAAAAGATGCTTTACTTGAAAAGCTTAACTCCTGCAACAATACCTTTAATATTATTAAACCACCGTCTTTGCCTATCTCAGATCCCTGGGAAGAATCAGTAGGTGGAGAGAAATGCCCAATCTAAGTTTAAACATTTGGCTGATTGGGCAATCAATCAATCATAATAATGATAGGATGTTCCTTGTCTCCAAATGAGTTGGAAGCAAGACAGAGAACAGGACAAAATATGTATTGAAAACTATTTGCGTAATTGTTGGACACTTTTTATAGGAATGCTCGCTTTTCTTGTGTTTTCTCTGTGTCAAGGACCGAAGGAGAGGCCTTTGTGAAGGATGGAAGAAGAGATGAAGTCACTGCATGTTTAGTGAGATCTACAAGCAAGTTGAATGAATCTTCTTGAGGGCTTACTTTTGGAGTTCTGCACAAGCATTACATTTGGTTTAAGAACTTGCTGGCTCAGCTCTTTTCTCTCAGCCTACTTGATGATACTCTAGTACAGGGGGGTCCAACCGTGGCAACTTTAAGACTTGTGGACTTCAACTCCCAGAATTCCTCAGCCAGCTCTAGTATAAAGTGAGGAAAGTCTCTATGTGTATGCCTTGAGCTCCCACGTGGTTGGGATTGGGCATGAAGAATATAAACTCAATAAAATACAAAATTGTATTTTACACAGTGAGGATAAAAGTCTTATTCAATTGGTAAACAGGAATGGCCAGTCGGAATAGAGCTGGAAGAGACCTTGGAGGTCTTTTAGTCCAACCACTGCTCAAGCAGGAGACTCAGGGGTGTCAAACTCAATTCATCACAGTGTTATCATGTGACATATCAGTATTTTTCCCCTTTATTGAACTGGATGTGGACATGGCCAGCGCGTGACGCATCCAGTCCGTGGGTCAGGAGTTTGACAGCCCTGCTCTGTACCATTTCAGATAGGTGGCTGCCCAGTCTTCTCTTTAAAATCTCCCGTGATGAAGCACCCACAACTTTTGCAGGCAAGCTGGTTAATTGTTCTCACTGTTAGGAAATTTCTCCTTCATTTCAGGTTGTTTCTTTCCTTGATCCATTGTTTCTTGTCCTGCCTTCTGGTGCTTTGGAAAATAAATTCCTCCCACCCCCCTCTTCTTTGTGGCGGCCCCTCATATACTGGAACACCACTATCATGTCATCCCTAGTCCTTCTTTTCTCTAAACAAGCCAGATCCAAATCCTGCAACCCAATCCTGGTTATAAAAGTGATATGGAAAGGACACTGAAATACTATTTGTCTCATGAAAAAAAACAAAAACAATCAGAGAATGATCTTCAGTGTTACAGAGTTCTAATTCAAATTCAAGTAAATCCACATAGATTTCTACTTGCAGCCAGAGGCAGTAGATGTAATCTTAGGCCATCTCCATCTGTTTAAATAAATAAAGTGTTTGAGCTTGATATGTGAACATAAATTGTTCTGACATCACAGTTGTGGTCTTTGGATGTAGACTGAGAAATTCCCAGGAAATCCTTGTTGGTGCTTAGCCAGTACCCAAATGGAGTAGAAGTATTAAATCCAATCTTGCATAATTCTGAGCTCTGTGTAACTTCTGCACCCTTGGCGAAATGGAGAATTGCAACAGAATTTTCTTGCATAAGAATACATGGTGGGTGGTGGGCCAGATATCACTACAAACAGATAAAAGAAAAGATGGAACAGGGAGCAAATTCATAACAGAACTGTGGCTTTCTTTATAGATTTGCATTTAAAGAACTTACATTTGATGTATCTGTGCTTTTTATACTACATGAAGAATTCTTCACCCAACAGAGCAGTGTGTATCCAAATTTAGGTATTTTATGCTAACAGCAGGCAAAGCTTCCATATTTTCTCTCCTTTTTATGTTCCTATTTTAAGAATTGTGCATTTTTAAAGGTAATTGATTGATATGGATTATACTGAAGCTATTTTAACCCCAGTTGTAGTCTGAGGGCTGATTCAGGTCAGGATTATGGTTTGATTTTAGATGGGGATTTTGTGGCATAGGTGATTTTGATCAGTGGTAGGTTACAACTGGTTTAACAACCGGTTCGGTGAGTGCGCACCTGGCGCGCATGCATATCGTTCAAAAACCGCCCACTTTAAGCTTAAAAACTTACCTTCTATGTTAGTGCTGGTGAATAAAACAGCTGAGGCGTGGCAATCTGCTGTGTTGTGAGAATCAGCTGAGCTAAAAAACAGGGAAATATAGGACAGGAAAGGGTAGGGGTGGGTGAGTGGGGCCAGCGGCTCACCAGAACTACCGGTTCACTAGAACTGGTCTGAACTGGTAGCAGCCCACTACTGGCTTTGATCACAGTATTCCCTCTTACCTGATTTTCCCTATACATTCAAATAGTCTTGAACTGGACTACGAGGAGCTTTATTTCCATTTCACATAGCAGATGAGCAGAGGAAGGAAATTTCATGAAGTCCATGGGCAGGTTAAAATTTTCTTCTAAAGAACCCAAGAAAAACTTTGCAAGGCCTGGAACGTCTAGGGGCCAGCAGGAAATATTTGGAAGTTCACAAGCCTGGACTGAGAGTAATAACCCCCTTCATATTGTCCTTTCCAAGAAACCAGTATTTAAGGAATGTTCCCTATAGTCAAGAAAGTAGTGAACAGCCATTAGGGCAAGTAATCCTCAACTTACAACAGTTCACTTAGTAACCATTCAAATTTACAATGGCAGTGAAAAATGTGACTTATGACCATTTTTCATAGTTACGGCCTTAGCAGCATCCCCATGATCATGTGATCAAATTTAGAGGCTTGGTAACTCATTCATATTTATGACTTTTGTTGTGTCCTGTCCATGTGATTCCCCTTCCCTGACAAGCAAAGTCAAAGGGGAAGCCAGATTCATATAATGTATGGGTTACTAACTTATCAACTGCAGTGATTCATTTAACAACTGTGGCAGGAAAAGTTGTAAAATGGGGCAAACACATGTCTCAATTAACAACAGAAATGTTGAGCTCAATTGTGGTCGTAAGTTGAGGACAAGCTGTATTTCAAGCTGTTGTTAGCCTGATCTTCCATAAATGCATCCAGTCCCCTCTCAAAAATTGTATTGATTATTCTGCTTGCCATCTTATGGAAGGATGGAAGGATGGATGGATGGATGGATGGATGGATGGATGAATGAATGGATGGATGGATGGATGGATGAATGGGTGGATGGATGGATGGATGGATGGATGAATGAATGAATGGATGGATGGATGGATGGATGGATGGATGGATGAATGGATGGATGGATGGATGGATGGAGGAATGGATGGATGGATGGATGGATGGATGGATGGATGGATGGATGGATGGATGGATGAATGGATGGATGGACCACAGAGACAATGACAGTAAATAAGCATGCAAGGATTCACAACTTCCATAAAATCATGTTTGGTTTGGCCTTGAGTTCTGCAACATACATGGCATAATTATTAATCTAGCCCTGCTGTGTAGCAATTGTCTGTTGAATTTACTAGAAGAAATGTATGAGGAGAGTTTGTGGAAGGCAAGAGAATTTGACTTTAAACAACAACTTACATTTATTTCAATTAAGAGAAAATATTTCTGCTCCTGGCACTAAAGTTCTATGCTGGATCATGGTGGTCTTTATGTTGTTGCAATCTTGGCTTTTGGCATCCTTTTATGCCTGATGGTTATTATCTGTGTATATTTCATTAGAACTAAGCCCGTGCAGCCAATTATGACATATCTGCCGAGTTTTATAAATGCGACTCTAAGCCTATGTACTTTCTTTTAAGCCTTTTTCCTAGAAGCAAAACAGCATTAGAAAGATGTACATGGGGGTTGCATCACCCAAAGCCATGAATGCTAAAAAAAAAAAAAAAAAAAACCATAGTAACAATAATCAAGACATCTGTAGAAAGAAGAACTGGAAATCACAGCTGACTGTATTATCGGTTTGGAAGATTAGGAAATCTGAAGTTCAAGAAAGCAGCTTTCAACACAAAGGCATTAAGAGCTGATTTACACTTTTTATTTGTGAAAGTATGTACAGTATGTACATATAGAAAGTATGTACAAAGATCCTGGATGTTCCAATAGAAGATAATATTTGTAGCTCAGGGTTGTACTGGGGTGTCCCTGGTGCTCTCTGAGATTGGTGCGCTGAAGATAGCAATAGAACATAGACTTATATTGCTTCATAGTGCTTTACAGCCCACTCTAAGCAGTTTACAGAGTCAACATATTGCCCTCAACAATCTGGGTCCTAAACCACTTTTCAAAAGAAGTTTTATGTTTTATGTTTTGTGTTTTGATTAGTTATGTTTGATTGCGAATTAATAAAACCTTGGAGGAATGAAACTAAAGGGAGAGAAATTTGGAAAAGACATGTATGTATAAATGACAACTAAGGAGGGTTTTTTTTATGTCTTGTTTTATGTTATGTATTTTGTGTGCTTATGACTGACTGAGAATTACTAAAACTTTGATAGAAAGAAATATAATTGAAAAAAAGTGAAGGGAGAAATAATGAGAAATTTGGAAAAGATATATATGTGTAAATGGAAATGTGATAATGTGGAACTATGTTTTAAAAAAATAATGCTTTATTTGCCTTGTTAAAATTAATAAGTAATTCTTAGAAAGGAGGTTTTATATTTTTATGTTTTATGTTTTGTTTGTCTTCAAAAATCAATAAAACTTGTTCTTAAAAAAAAAATCTGGGTCCTCATTTTACCAACCTTGGAAGGATGAAAGCCTGAATCAACCGAGAACTCGTGAGAATAGAACTGCTGTCAATCAGCAGAATTGGCCTGCTGTCATAAATAACAATAGCACTTAGACTTATATACCGCTTTATAGTGCTTTACAGCCCCCTCTAAGCAGTTTACAGAGTCAGCATATTGCCCCCAACAATCTGGCTCCTCATTTTACCCACCTCAGAAGGATGGAAGGCTGAATCAACCTTGAGCCTGGTGAGATTTGAACTGCCAAATTTCAGGCAGCTGGCAGTCAGCAGAAGTAGCCTGCAGTACTGCACTCTAACCACTGCGCCACCTCAGTGGCTCAAAATGTTACCTAATTGAGCGATGAAACATCTGCAAGAAAACAACCAAGCTCAGAGATCACCAAGGACTCCATAGTTCTGAATATACACTGCATAGCCCAGATGCACTTCTTCTCTTGAGATGTGGCTATCCTTTCCGTGGGTAGATTTCCCAGACATAAACACAGGAGCTATATACAGACAAAGACTATATTTCTTCTTTCATTGCTTCGGAGACCGTTGAACACTACACTCATGAAATTGTGTGCATTGTTCACTGTGGCTAGTAATTTGATGAATCAAAGGAGGAAATTTGCATGGAGAATGAGAATCTAATCCGAGCAAGGACTAGTGGAGCAGCTCTTTGTAATTTTAACACTAGGGCATTTTATTAAAGAAAGGGGGAGAATAGGCTAATTCTTACTCTAGTTGGCTTCATCATATTCAACAGAGAGTCAAAGACAAAATTACAGGGATGAAACATTAGGCGATGAGCCATGTTATACAAAGAGAAAAAGTGGTAGCATAGAAGATGCTTCTAACTGTAGCACAGACCTGGGCCCTTTGGCTGTCCCTGTTCATCCTGCATGAGGTCAGTCATAAATTGGAAATAAAATGTAAATAAATGTATGCCATGCCCACAATGCAACTGCATTGCTTTTATTTTGAATGCGACTGCTCTTTTTTCCCCATTGTACATTGTTATGCACATAAATGCAACTATTCCACTACCTGTACGGGCAATAGATAGGTCAATAGAAAAGTTTATAAATTCATTTTTTGAAAAATATATATTTTCTTTTCTTTCACAACTCCTCTGAATTATGGAGACATTTTCAACACAACTTTCATTAAACCCAAAACATTTACATGAACACTTACATTCTGATGTCTCTCTCCTATATATGCGTCTACACATCTTCACAGCCCTATTGGTTTGGCCCTCCACAACAAGGCATTTCTCATGTGGCCTCTTGGGAAAATTCTGCTGCCTCTTGTATTTGTTAGGGTTCAAGGTGCTGAGGAATCAAATAACTAAGGCCATACAGTTATTTCCAACATGTTGGATCTTGGTTTAACAGCAGAAAACTATTTTAGGTTATTCCAGATTTTTTTTTTCTCAATTACTGCACGGGCTATCCTTGATTAGTGACCACCTCATTTAACAACCCTTTGCAATTACAACAGTGATAAGAAAATACCTTTCCAACCAATCCTCACATGTAGAACCTTTGCGGGTTTGTATAGCAAAGGAGAGCCGAAGTAAGGTGGTTTCACTTTATGACTACTTCACATAATAACCTCTAGGTCTCAGCTGTGATCTCCAGACTGAAAGGTTTTAATTGTGATCCCCAAAAGAGGATTACCCTATATTCCATTTCCTTTCTGATGAAGACATTGAATGCTTCAACATCCTGTAATTTGATTCCCCATTTCACTTCAATTGATTTGAATTGATACACTGTGTATTCCATCGTTATTTTGAATAACTCAGCATGGTTTAAATGTTCTATTTTCTCCACAACAACCCTTTTTCACTTCTTGGCTGTGTGCAATTTGATGTAGGATATCAGTACATAGTACTCCAGATACCATTGCACCCACAGTTTCTGAAGGACACAAATGAGTAGAACTAAGTGTACATTGCTTGAAGAAAAATCTTCACATTTTCCTGGTTCATACAGCTTAATCTTTCTTTTCTGTGTTTTTTGTTTAAACACATATGTACCTTTCTTTGTGTGCCCTTCACAACACCTGGATTATGAGAGAAAAGCTGTGAAGAATTTAATGGAATCTATGAAAACAATCTCAGACCAGCTTAATGGTAGCTAAATTATCCTGCCTAACACTTTCTAACAGCGTTTGTGAGTTTCACAAATGACAAGACCTTGTTTTCTCATTTCTACTTCTAGAGCATAAACACTAAAATAGATGAGATCTGATTTGGTGACGCATTGTAAATAATAATGGGTATATATTTAGTATCATCTGAGTCACAACAGTGGACTAATATGACCTTCCCTGATTTCTCACCCAGCCAGAATTTGGTATTATGCTTATTTATTTATAAATTTATAAGTACTATGTACATGGTTAAACGTAAAACTTAATACTATATTTTAAAACATTTTTTGTAAGATGAAGCTACTATGCTTATAGAAAAGTAGCAGCTTCAAGACTTTCTCTTAATTCCCAGAATGCTTCTGAATCTTATTGCAAATATTTTTTTGAGATTTCTTCTTTTTTTAATGATGAAATCATTATATCAGATAACAATGTATTGGTAGCTTGAAACAATATGCACCATTCGGGAGATTCTTGAAGATTTGAGCTGTACCAGAGCACAAGATTATCAAATGACCACAGCAAAGAACTAGAGGTGTTATATGGCTTTGTTATCCTCTAGAGGCCAATTGTAGTCCAGATCCAGTAGCCATAACTAGGAACGGTTTACTTTCTGTTATATGGGTAACTTTTGGTAAATTGTGTTCATCATGGAAGACCTATTGTCCAAATGTCCTTCAAATTATTTCAAAGTTAATGATTTTGAAGTGCCCACAGGCTCAAAAGAACCCCATTCATTTGATGGTGTCGACACAGCTTGGAAAGTTTCTGTTTTTTTAAGTCCGCTATTTAGAAATGTTGTTACGTATGCTTTGGCTAAGAGAGCGTAGTGTTTCTTAGTTTGTCTTGTAAGCAGGTGATAACCATGGGATTTGAACTAGGGATCTGAACTTCCTATTATTTAGGTTAGCATTCTTAACTGTTTTTTTGGTCCAAAGTGATCTTGCGGTCAAAATTTGAACAGTCTCATTCAGGTAACTTCAGTCTGCTTTCTCTGTCATACGTAGCCCCTTTGTGCCTTATGATTATCACATCATCATGATGCAAATTAGACACCAGATGGTCTGCTGCATTTACTAGTTGCTCTTGTACGTTACTGGCTCAGCAATTGCTTTGGCATATTCCCCTTGCAAAAATCTCAACAGTGTTTTTTTTTTTTTTTTAATAATCTTCCTAGAGAATTGCATTCTTGCTGAATTAGCCTTTCATCAGGAATGTGGCTTCACTTTGCATGCTTCCCTCCTCACTCCGTTTTCTATACTGGACTCTATCCAGCCCAGGCATGGTTTGTACAATACAGCCTCTCAGGGGCAATATAGATTGCCTCCTTAAAAAGCTTCAGGACTATTTTATAATCCAGATTTCTCTGCTTCCAGCTCCAAGAATGGAAAACACCTTGGTTGCAGCTGAACAACATGTCAACTGTTAGGAGAAAAACAAATTCAGCAAGAATTTAGGCTCTCACCCAAAGGAGAAGGCACAACTCCAAGTGTCATGATTCTTCCAGGACAGGTAGATGGCTCCTTCCAGTTAGATAATTTCGCTTTTGAAAATTGCTCCATGATTTGTCTTTTCCTTGGAAGAAGATCAGAAAAAATGCTAACTTTTTGACACCAGCACAAATCGAAAAGGCTGTTTAAAGATCGGATTCATTGCTTTTGCCAAACAGTACAATGCTCCCTCTCTTTGATTTCAAAAGTTGTTTTCCACACACACAAAACATGTTTTTTTTTGTACAGTAGTAACAGCTGAAGTCTTGGGACTAGTTTGGTTCAAGGAAGGATGCTTGAAATATAAGTTCAATCTTCATATTTGATTGAAAAGTAACAGCACTGTAGGAACAGAGAAGGCCGAGCCCAAAGGAGGGATCAAGCATGTCATCAGTCTTGAATCCTTTTGTGCCCAAAAGAGATCTAAGTCCAGATCACCTTGAATTCCATTGATTCTTCTCTATCGCCGATTTGCTTTGACCGTTAGTAGTTCAGATTCTTTTAGAAAGTTTTAGCATGGAATAAATTTGTATTCATTTGAACCGCCTTGCTTCCTGATTTCTTGTGCCTGATAAGCACTCAGTATGATACAATCCATTTCTAAAATATGCTTTGGTTTCCAACTTTTCTGCTATAGTTTCTTATGTTAAATGTTACCCTTCATTCATTAAAAACAAAAGGTCAAAGCTCTGCTATGGCTATATTCTTGATTCTTCTTAAGAAGTATCAAAATAGTAGAGCTGCATTATTTTGCAGAAAAGATGTTGTACATTGTTATGCACATAAATGCAACTATTCCACTACTGGTACGGCCAGTAGATAGGTGAATAGAAAGGTTTATAAATTCATTTTTTGAAAAAAAAATATTTTCTTTTCTTTCACAACTCCTCTTAATTATAGAGACATTTTCAACACAATTTTCATTAAACCCAAAACATTTACATGAATATTTTCCTGATGTCTCTCTTTTTTACATAGATATTTTTTATCATAAGAGTTTCTTTTTTGCTCATTAGTATGACTTTCTATTTATCCCCTTTAAAGGACTATATTGCATACCTAGCCAAGAGCTACGTTAAAGTCTAAATTGGCCGCTCTCCAAAATATGTTCCATATTGTATTTTTTTCTGATGTCCATATTCCCATAAGAGGATGCATTGCTTGATCCTATTGTGAGATGTGGAAAAATGTCATCTTTTCCCCCTTTCAGCAGAAGATGAGATCTGCTCACCTGTAGATTCAGACCTGATCTTAACACTTGTAGTCATTCAGGGCCTTTTTAAAATTAATGATTAGGCATGATCATATGGGGCAGATTGCCCTCATTGCAACATACAAAATGGACCTATTTGAGGGTTGCAAATTTCCACATTGTCATTACAATACTCAGTAAGCAAGGATAATGCCATGATCCCAGGTGGTGTTAGGTGTTAGTTTCTAATTCTATAATTTTTGTGTGTGTATGTGTGTGTTGGAATTAATTTTAACTTCTTGCAATTATCTGGGCAAGTCCCTGAAGTTTACTTGACTAGGATTTTCAGGAGTGGTTTGCCATTGTTTACTTCCTAGGGCTGAGAGAAAGTGACTGGCCCGAGGTCATCCAGCTGGCTTTGTGCCCAAAGCACATGATCTTCTAGTTTCAAGCCTGAGGCCTTAACCACTACTCCAGACTGGAACTCCTACAATGTTTAGACAACTGAAAAATATTATTTTATCTCATTTGCAAGTGACTGGTCTTTGGCTCCTGCCATTATAGAAGTGGATAACTTTCTTTGATATTCTTTATAATTTTTCTTGTAGTTGTGAACAAAAGGCAAGCAATAACAATTGGTCCAATGATGCAGTAATAAGATGCCATCACAGTCTTGGGTGGCATGAGGATGAAATCCACCATACCTAGTGCAAATATTACAAGCAGAGCTAATTATACTATCAATCATATTACAGGATATCAAGTATGAATTAATCACTCATTTAAAGCAACAGTTTCTTATACCCAAGAAAAACATTTCCCCCCTGCTAGCATGCTTGGATTTCCAGTGTGTGCATATTGGGACAAAACTGGGTCCATTTAAACATCTAGTACTACTTCAGACCATTTTTATTGACTGTAGCCACCTGCTTGGATAACCTCTTCAACTTGACCTAGCACTGGAAAATAGCTAAATGCTCTTTCTCTTTCAAGCATTTGAAAATCTTCCAAGTGTTGCACATAGATAACCTATTCCTAGGAAAAATGCCACCATCAATCTAAGATATATTTGCAGTAGATAATAATATAGGCAAGGCCCAATGGGGAGATAAGCAACAATTGAATTTAAAACAGGTGAAATTAACTCTGGCTCATCTGCAAACCACATTTCTTATTGCAGTAAAGGTACAATTCATTATCTGGCATCAAAATGTACACATCAGTGGTGTGCTGAGGGCCTGCTGTGTATTTCTTTAAAAATAATGTTGAGTTCCATTGATGCAAAACAAGTGACCTACCTTGTTTACCCTTTTCCAAAGGAGGAAACAAATCAGTGAAATTGTGCTTGGTTGGGATGGAGTGTTTGAGAAATACAGATGAGGGGGCAGATTTTCAGCATACAACCTTCGGTTCCATGTTTCCACTTCTCATTTCCCAAGAGAAGAGAAAATTCTGAGGAAATTCCTTCCAAGGATATTTTTCACAAGAGCAACTACGAATATTTGGGGAGGATATTAATAAGAGAGATAAAGTCCAAAAGGAAAACTCTATCAATTTGTAAATATCTAAAATATTTTCCATAAAATATCTTTTTTTTTCAATGTGGGAAAGTAAAAGAATAGTGAAAATAATAATAAACTGGAAAAAGAGAAAGAAGACAGTCAATATAAGAAGTCCCAGTGTCCAATATATCAGCCTTTGACATTATTATATTTAGACCATATAAAACATAATGTCTGTTTTCTTATGTTGTGCCTTATTTCTGATCACATTGGTTTCTCTTTAGATTGTATCAGTCTTTTGCTTTTGATTCAAATACTTTGAGGCATAAAAGGAGATGGTTCCTTTGAAAATATTGAAAGACCAATGCTTTCCAAAGTCCTCCCCCTGTCTTCTTTGCAATCGTGTCTTTCCTTGTAATATTGGAGAGGAATAACTTAACTTCTGTATCTTTTGGATTTTGGTATGTAACAGAAAGCTTTTTTTTCCCCTGAGCTCTCTAATTCAGAAACATTATTTGAGGTGCATTAAGTTGATCGCCTAAAGAAAATACACTGAATATCCATTCCTGGATACCTCTTGTCTTGGTTATTCATACATTGCTGCCATCTAGTGCTCAAAACCTCTCCTACTTGGGGATAGAGAGCAGGTAGATCTCTAGGTATTTTATTTTATCAAAATTAAGCTTTCTAAGCTTCAAATGTGTCCTTCAGAGACAGCAACCATTTCCAAACTTTTGACATAAAAGCTCCTCACATCTTCCAAACATTATCCCCTTTTCAGCTGTATATATAAAATTTTTATACTGGGACAATAGTATTTAATATTTTCCTACTGGTATTACAACTCGGTGTTGAGTGGACCTTCTGTGGTGAACCAGACTCTGCCTAAGTCAGAAAAGTGGACATAGTCCTAGTTATTTAAAAAAAGAACACTTAATTTCTTCATTTACCTCCTACTTAACACAATGCTTTTATGGTATAATTATTCCTTGAAGATGATGGAAAAGATTTTATAAAACATAATAACAGTAATAATTATCCCATTAAACATATCATTCTTCCTCAAGTTCACATAATAGCAATTAAAATAGCATTTTATTTGGTCTCCACTTTTCCTTAAATAACTTAAGCTAATTCTGAAATACTTTTCTCATCATATAATTATTTCAATTTTTTAAATTTACAGTATATTTGTTCACAATTATATCATTTACTGGTACTTATACATGTGTGTGTGTGTGTGGTGGTGCATTTATAATTGGCAATGTTTGCTAATATTACTCATTTATTATATAATTGATTACAATTATTGCTAATTAAAATGCCCTGTACAGGAATTCAGATGGCTCCTTATTATTTTATTTATTGATTGGTATCCAGTGTTTATTACTTTTGAAAAGTTACTCAAGGCAGAGAACATATCGAACACATCTTCCTCCTCCTATTTTCTTTACAACAACTCTGTGAGGTCGGCTGGGTTGACAGAAAAAAGACTGGCCCAAAGTCACCCAATTGGCTTTCATGGCTAAGGAGAGACTTGAACTCATGACCTCCCATTTTCTAGCCTTGTTCCTTAACTACTACACCATATTGACTCTCATTAACGTAGGTCTCATGCATTTTCCACTGTAGAAGAGACTGTTCCAGAGACCACAAAAAGGAAACAAATGCATGGTAAATAGAAAAACAATATATTTTCTTTCAGTTATAGTAATTAAGTTTTCATTTTCATAAATCAAAGGGAATAAAGATGGCTTCACCAAGATCATATTATTATTATTATCTCTTTTATTCATTAAACATTTATTCCTCTGGTGTTACTGCAGGAAGCTGCAATTTCTTGATGTATTTTGTAAAATTCTTAGATGATGATGATGATGATGATTAATCATTGCACAGTCAACCAGATGTTCAGATTGAGTTTGGCATTTTGTCTATGATGATCATGATGTCTGAAGAAATAGGAAATAGGTAAGTCTATGACTTTGGTTGTCAAGAAATCCTTCTTCCCATCATTCCACATTACACTAACCCACACTGATTAATTAATGCACTATACATTGATATTCCTGCATGCTGATGTTGTGTGATAGGGTTTGCAATAATGTGTGTGAATTATAGATAGGTTAGCCATTTTCAGAATCTACTCCTAATCAGAAATAGCTACATTCCTTTGGAAATGGATCTTTAACTATAACTCACCTGTCTCAAACCACAGACACAATGGCTTGGCTCTTGCAGCAGGAGAAAGGAATGTTGTGGCCACTTAAATCAGGAACCAAGCTAGACAGATAGAAAGAGAAATGCAACAAAGGATCTTTATTGGCATGCTTGTTCCTATGGTGATCACTGGGCTCTTCACCAACACAAAGCAGCCCTGAAGGTCCGCAAGGTTGCAGGCTATATAAGGTCTGGAACCGTAGGACTTACAAAAGTAGAATAAATTATAACAGGAATGTAGGATCTGAAAATAGGAATGTGACCTTACTATGGATTGAGCCTGCTCTTCTAAAGAGACTTCAAGTCTATCCTTTCTACTGATTCTAGCACCTTCTAATTTAAATAATATCATTTATTGTATCCATGTATTTATTTCCTTGACATCACGGAAATAATGCAACCTGTTTTTTGCTATCTGTTTCCTTCTATGACAGGATCATCAGGCAATTTCAGTTTGCTTTCTCTGTCTATTCTATAAAATATGATTTCCTCTCCTTTACTCCTAAGTAAGATCCAAGCCACCATATTTGTCTGTTTGCAATACATTTATGTATGTTTCCAAATACAACTGAATGCATAAATCAAATATATTATTCATGTATAAATTAAATTAGCTTTAAATCAAATAAGGCACAATAATAATACAACATTATCAAATAATAAGCACAATAATATTAGGCGCCTTGGGTACAATCCCAAAACAACTGGAACACAACTTGAACACCATTGGCAAATTGGGAAGGACCTAATAGGTGGATAAAATGTCAAATTCAATCTGAATATCTGGCTGACAGTGCAACAAACCAAAAAATTACAAAACAACAAAATATAACACCCAGTCATGTAATAAAACATAAACAACCATAAAATAATTTTAACTTGTTTATTTAATCCTTCTGTTCATTATTAGTTATCACAGCATTAAAAATGCAAAACTATAATTATGAACCATCCTAGGAGTAGTTGATTTTAAAGATGGAATGCAAAAAGAAAACACATAAACAAATCATAATAAAAAATAAAATGTAATATTTAAAATAAAGCAAATACGCATTTGAAATGAAACATACAGACAGAAAACACATGAAGAGACATCTTAACTTAAGATAAAAACCACAGAAATAGAAATGAGAGAGAATTTGATTCAACTCCAAAGTAAGATGTTCTAATACTTAGGTTCCTGACATTGACAATTGTTAAGGAGCAAGGGTTCCATGACCTAGACAATTCTTAAGTCCAGATTCATTTTGGACTTTAAAAGAAATATTAACCTCAGCATGGGAAAAAAAAGAGGTGGCAGATAAATTTGATAGAGCTGGAATTAAAACAAGCATGGAATAAATCTCCTCACTGTTGTATTTGAATTCATTAAAATTCCCCAATTTTTTTAAAAGTAACTCCAGACAGAGTTCATTGTAACCACAAGGCTGAGAGTAACAAAAATCTGATATTTAAATCAGTGGTAGGATTAAAAATTTTGGTTCTGTGGGCGTGGCTTGGTGGCCAGGGCATGGGAAGGATACTATAAAATCTCCAATCAGAGGTGGGATTTGCCAGTTCCCCGAACTACTCAAAATTTCCACTACCGGTTCTCCAGAACTGGTCAGAATCTGCTGAATATCACCTCTGATGTAAATGCATGTTCTGAAAACAATGTTTGAGTTGGTAGCACCACCTCAAATAATATGCACAAAACAAGAAATCATGTGCTTTAATTAAGTGAAGCCTAAACTAACTTGACTTAAATCCTGGGCACCTGTTAAGTTAAGCTGCAGAGCAAGTCCTATTTTCCCAGGTTCGTGCTATCTTCTGGGACTTCATATTTCATTTGCTGAGTAACATGTTGTCTTGCAGAGCGATGACATAACCAGCTACTATCATTGATCATAAGAAGTTTAGACCACCATGGAAATGTCATGGTTGAGCAACAGACTCAGACAAAATGATTTGCATTGGTTTCATCAATTCACCAGTCTGGAACCTGGGTCTATGGTTGTACTGTCAGATTCCTTGCTGACTCCAAATTATTTTAAGCTGTTCCTGTCAGTCACCACCTTCTTCCCAGATTCCACATTTGATTCATCTAATTTCCATTAGGAATGCTACCTAAATTCTTACACCTGGTTTTGCAAGCTTAATCTAAGTCTCTTAAAGTATTCTGTTGCATTTTGAAATTAAAAATTAGATTTCTTTCATTTTAATGTTGCTATCTTTCTTTGAGCTGGGTTGAGCAACTGGCACACCTGAGAAGCCAAATCAATGAAGGTTTGCCATCTTTGTACAAAATGTCTACTTATCACATGGGAGTGTTGAGCAAGGTGTTTGGGAAACTAACCTGCTTTGATCTGGGGATTCTGCTATCGCTAGAATTATTGTAGACTTCAACAATTATTGTAGACTTCAACAACCAGCTGCTCTGCAGATGAGTTGAAAGTTTAGATAAGAATGTTTTGACTTGGTATTTGGGGAGTTTTCTACTTTGAAACATCTGGAGGGCACCTGAGTCAGTAGGATAGGACTAAGATAGCCTTGGACCAAGATGCTTTAACTCTGAAAAGGGGAGGGAGAAAACCCAACAGCTCCCATTTTCTTCAAACCTGTAAAATTAGTCCTCAGATAACCTCACTGGAAGTTCTTCATTCTTCAGCAGAGCTGGATTCCCCTTTATAACTAATAAAGTGAGATGAGTCACAGAGAGCATTTGAAGGAAATGCGCAAATTCTAATGTTACAGATGAGTGATACACAGCTAAGAAACTCTGGGGCTAAACTGGTGTCGTTTTTCAAATGAAAGTCATTGAACTGGCATGATGTTTTGCTTCTAAGGATCTCGGCAGTCCAGAATCTTGAAAGAAAGTGGTGCCTTGGCCTTCTGTCAAAGCTACTGAATCACTATATTTCCTTGTCATTATGGGCAATGTTGTATTGTTTCGGAGCTGCACTGGCTGCTGTTGAGAAATGGGCCGATTGGCATAAAATACACACCCAAGGAGTGGCTGGTAGATAAGTGCAGTGACTCATCAACCACAAGAAAGGCTTTTCTGTCACTCAGAACATACCTGCCAACATGCAAAGGATGTGAACTTGATGGGGGCATGAGAACATTTCCAGCCACAAATAAAAATTGCTCGGCCCACTGAAAAGGCCTAGAGGTGAAAGAGCTCCATTTCGAAGATCAAATGTTAAAAATCTAATTTGACTAATAGCAATGTGGTTTTACATGGAAGGCTCTGCAAACAAAAACAACATATCCCTGAACAATTTGGAGAATTTAGTGCACACCTGAGCAGATTTCATAGCAAGAATTGCTTTCCACATCTTGAACTACAAAAAACTAGGTTCAAGGCTGTTCTTGCATAATTCTGGTAGGCAATAAAATATTTGCTTTATGTCTTGCCAGGAGAGGTGGAAAACTGGATTTGCAATAGATGTTTTTTTTTCAGCAGTTTGCAAGTACACACATAGGTAGCACATGGGACAGTTGCATATACATTTAAATATTGCCGACCCACTATGAGATCTAAGTGTCCACAGAAAATTGTGCTGAAAGAAATGGCCACCATTTCAGAGAAAGCAGAAAGGGAAATGAAATGCTAATGGGTTCCCTTTTTAGGATGTCTGCTTCTGAGTAAGGAGAGGATATGATGAATTTTGGGAAAAAAATCAAGCCTGCTGATGTAGCATAATTTTGCCAGGTCTTTTCACAATTCAGGTTGGATTTTCTTATTTGAAACTAGGAGTGGTTCCATTGGCTCTGCATTTCTATGAGAAAGGAGCTGATTGGCACATTTCAAAACAGCATATAGATTGGAATTTGGCTATCTTTTCTTCTTTGCACTTTGAATTTCACAGCATAGGTTTCAGTTCAAAGACAGACATATCAGCAGATCAGATCAGAAGTTGGCTACCGTTCCTAGATTGCCGGAAGCTACTGAGACTCCCATTTAAAAAAAAACTTTATGAGATCATGAAATTATATAACGTAAGGACATGAAAGGGATCCTGGAGATCATCTAGTCCAGAGATTTCAAAATCTTAAGCTCATCATGCTCGTCAAGAAGTGTCAGATTGTTCGTTGGATCCTCAAACATTTATTATAGGAAAAATAATTCAATAGACACAACTTTAACTGATAGTGCTGTGAATGATAATAGCAATAGTACTTAGATTTATATACCACTTCATAGTGCTTTATAGCCTTCCCTAAGCGGTTTATAAACTCAGTATATTGCCCCCAACAATCTGGATCCTCATTTTACTGACCTCGAAAGGATGGAAAGCTGAGTCAACCTTGAGCCAGTCAGGATCGAACTACAGAACTGCTGGCGGTTGACAGTCAGCAGAATTAGCCTGCAATACTCCATAAAAACAATCCTTTAGATTATTCCATCAATCATTGGAAGTTGATATTGACCATTCTGGGGAACCATGATCTAGTTACATTCCTTATCCAGTTCAGGAATCAGTACTACAGAATCTGGGATCTTGCAACATCAGAAATGCTACAGCATTTTGCATGATTATACACTTAACATTAGGATTTCACTGTTTTCATGTAAAATTTCACAGAATCACGAAAACCACACACACTTTTTTATTTTATGAATGACTGATTGCTTCTTAGGCATCCAATTGATATTCTTGCACCTGTAGACATCTCTTTCCTGACCGTTGAACTAATTGCATGGAGTGGAGGAAGCACTTGGTTTAGCTATTGCATAATTCTTGGGCTAATTACTAGCATCCTTTTCACTTTATTTACTTTTTTTCTTTTTTGAAGAAGAAATGATACTGAAATTCATGGTTCTTGGTCATAATGATTACTTCCCCATCTATATTCATTTAATTTAAAGGATTCGTAGACTGCCCCATCAGATTTTAATGAATTAGCAGTTCCTGCACTGCATGACTTCTAAAGTACCTTAGAACTAATATTTAGAATGAAAAAATTATTTTTTTCATTCTAAATATTAGTTCTAAGGTACTTTAGAATTGAAATAAATAAGAAAAAAGCAAAGGCAAAGGGTGCAGATTTTTTTTAAAGAAAAAAATTATAAAGGTGTGATTTCTGATTTTCTTTTACAGCAGTTAAAAGTATAAACATAAAATAATCTCTTTATGATTACGGCATTGTTTATATTTTCTGTATAATTTATTAATTTTATTCTAAACCTCATAATCATATATCAAAACATCATTTTTTCTGTTTCTCACAAAAGTCATTAAGGGGTTTCCAACCATCATTAACTTTAAATGATGTTGTATCTCCAATTGAAGGAGTCAGTGTAGCTATCTCAGCAAGTTCCATTATCGTCACTGTTTTTCCATTTTTGTATATGTAATAGTTTCTATGAATCTATAAAAACAAAGTTCCATAACTTTTTCCCAGTTGCTTTTCCATCAATTCCAAAAGAAAATTTAAAGGTTTTAATTGTATGTGCATCTTTAGAACCTTCTGTATTATTGTGTGTCATTGAGTTCCAACATTTTCTGTTGTTTTTTTTTACACATCCATAACGCATGGTAAAATATCCCTTCTTGTTGATTACATTTCCAGCATAAGTTTTATATATTCTCGACAGTTTTTCCAGTGACTTGTACCAATGATACATCATGTTATAAAAATTCTCTTTAAGATTATAACATATTATAAATTTCTACCCTTTCAACTACATTCTCCCTCTGATCCATGTGTAAATTATAATCAAAGTTTTAGCCCATTCTGTTATATATTCTTTCATGTCTTCTTCTATTTCATATTTCAATAAAAGTTCATTCTAGCAACAACGTAGTCATCATTTTTACACAGTTCCATTTGAAATTCAGTCTTATGTTATTTAAAACCCAAAGTTCCTTTATCCACTTTAATTTTTTAAAATAATTATACATACAAAAACATTGCCATTACTATCCTTCAACCAATAATTCTCTTGTTTTTAATTCTACATTCTTCTTGAGAAAATTCTAATACAACAGAGTAAGTCAACCATTTATTATTAATAATCATTACTTTTGTATAAAATATTTCCTGTGCTGAGAGCCAAATAGGTCTGTCTGTTCCATATTGGCACATCTGACAAAAATGATTTTTAAAATCTACACTAACATTTATCGTACCATAGATATCCATGCCAACCAAATCTTAAATCGTACCCTTCTAATTCCAATGGACATCCATTCTTTCATCCAGACCAAGCAGTAGATTGCAAAATATAATTTCAAATCAGGTAAACCCAACCCTCTTCTTTCTTTTACATTTTGTAACAACTTACATTAACTTGCATTTTTAGATCTGCCATTGGTTAAATGATGCATTATGTCAAAACTGATGTCTGAAATAAAAATAATGTTCTAAGTCATCTTAATCACAGACATCCTCCCCAGCAATGATTTTTATTATCTTAATGTATCTTCCAGGTCTTAACATAATTATTTTGGAATGACATAAAATTAATATTTGTCATATTAATATCAAAATATTTTATCTTTTTCTCAACTTTAAAAACCATTTTAGTCATCAATTCTATATGTATTCTATTGTATCTTCATATTTCTTTTCAACATCTTTGTCTTCTGTTTGTTGATCTTAACATCTGGAAGTGCACACATTTTTCTTAATTTTTCCATTAAACTTTCAATTCCATTCAAAATCTCTTCCGGGACAATTACCAAGTTATCTACAAAGGCTCTTGAGTTATAGATTTATCTTCTAATCTTTACACTCCTTAATCCTCTATTCAATATATCTACAGCTTAAATAAACAAAAGAGAAGACAACGAACAACCCTTACTTTGTTCCTTTTTGTATCTCACATGGTTTAGATAAATCCAAATTAACAATTATTTGTGCCTTCTATGACAAGTAAATTGATTTTATCCATTTTTTAAAGTCTTCACAAAGACTAGTTATTTCAAAATTGTAAATAAACAAGTGCAGTTGAAATCACCAAAAGATTTCTCAATATCCAAAAATATCAGGGTAAAACCACTGTGCTATTCAACGTATTCAAAAATATCCAAAACTGTACTAAAATTGCCTTTTAATTAATTGTCTTTTAGGTAAAAACCCACCTTAACCTTTATGAGTAAATTCTTGCAAAATTATTTCCAGTCTATCAGCTAGAATCATTGTGAACAGTTTATAATTATTTTTAAGTAATGGTGTTGGTCTAATATTTCTTGTCAAAGTCAAGTACTATCTTTCATTGGGTATTAATCTTATACCTGTATCCACATCTTAGATATCGTTTCTCTTAGTAAGATGCATCTTTTCTCCCTGTAAGATAAAATTCAATGTCTTTTGCAAAGATTGCAAGAATTCACCCCCAAAACATTTATAATAAGTACTTTTCCTAGTTTAATCTTTTCTATAGCTTCAGAAATTCCTCTTATTATTATAGGACCATTTATAATCTTGTCTCTGTTTCTCTGTAATTTTTGATAAATTAAGGCACCTTCCAAATATATGATTCTATGGCACCAAATTTTTCTCAAGGAATAACTGAATATTGGGCTATCAAAGAAATATACTTGATATCAATGAAAACTCTTCCTTAAGTTTTTTTTCATCTAGTTTTCTTGTTGAGTGCACTTGAAGTAGTGTCTTTGCCCAAAAGATGCACGCTTGGAAGAAAGAAGTGAGCAAAGCGGTTGAGAGGTTGACAACAAATAGTTTTGGGGCAAGGCCAATTACTCACTGAATTTTGAAAAAAAAAATATTTTTTTAGGTTTCAGGGTTCAAAAAAAATGGCTCAGTGGAAAATAGGTATTGGGGTTGAGATACAAACAATCTTCTTCAGCTGACAGGTCTGCATTTTGAAAGCGATAACTCAAGAGATGTGCTCTTGGAGCTGTAGTGGTGCAGTAGTTAGAATTAGTAGGCAGCAGTTAACCTGAGATGAACAAGGAGAGATCTGACATGGGAAGAGATTAACACTTAGGACTTAATCTAGCAGCTGTTCCAACATGAAAGCTATGTCTATGATGTATCCACCTATGTGTGTTGGTGTTGAGATTACTTGGGATGAGTCCATCGCTGACCTGGAGGACATCAATTCTTACATCCCAATCCCATTCAAAGGAATGAAAACTCCTTGTACTGAATGAGAAGATCTAGAAGCTTAGAAAGGGATTCAAATATGTAGCAAGGCAGACAGTATGCAAGCAAAATTCCCAGATTTTATATAAATCTTAAAGAAATAGACATTCACAGTCTAGTACCCTGGTTGATTCCATATTTCTCCAAGGATCAATGTCATTCTTCCCTTCCTTTAGCATTGTGGCTGGAGCAAGGTTCAGTACTCAGAAGAGCAGATCTCAGAGAAGTCAGTTGAACCTGGCATTTTCCAGCATCATCCTGAGGTCAAGTCCTCCAGTAACCAGTAACTGGATTAGAGTGAACCATCTGAGCCAGAAGTGGCAACTGGGAACAGCCTTCTTCAAAGGTTGTAAGGTGAGCTTCATCCCAGCTGCCTTTCTATGTTATCAACAGGCTGGATGGATAAATTTCATGTCTGTCTCTCTGAAGTCAAGCTAGGATCAGCCTCTGGAATGGATGGCTTCTAAGAACCTTAAAAGACATTAATCTATCTGGTCAGATTCATTCCTTTGAAGGCTTCCCAATTACTATAAATCAGGGATCTCCAAACTTGGAAACTTTAAAACTTGTGGACTTTAACTTCCAGAATCCCCTAGCCAGCATGGTTGGCTGGGGAATTCTGGGACTTGAAGTCCACAAATCTTAAAGTTTGTGAAGTTTAGAGTCCCATGCTATAAATAAAGACTACACTTTTGAAGGACCTGATTATGTCATGAATTTCACACATCTTGTCCTCTATGCTTAACCGCAGACAATAAGCCAAACTGCCAAAGCAGGAGTACTTGGCATACTTTATGACAAGCATGAGCCCACCTTCTCTTTAGTAGCTTTGCTTGCCTCACATTCTTCGGTATTCAAACAATACTACAAAGTCACGGCCCTCCCACTTTAATTCTTTACTTTATGTCTCTTTCTTCCACATAAACCTTGGCAATCCCATTTCCCCATGTTTTTTGGTTGCTGTTTTAGCAACAATTGTCTGGAGGAGGGGAGGGATTTCCTTCCCTACTGTGTCCTGGCATAAAACATCTCCTTGGTCCAGCAGTGCAAGACCTTGGCAAGTGAAAGGGATGCTGAGAGACAAGTAGAAAGGAAGGGAGGAAGGAGGTATGGAGACACTGTGTCACAGCTGCTCCGCAGGATTCTTGGGCCAACTTCAGCAGCGGTTTTCCTTGAACCAGCTTTCCAAAAGCAATGGCAACTGGGAGAAGGAGAGAGGTACAATGAGATCAGTCCCATTTTGGTCATCCAAGAACCCAAAGGCCAGATTTGAGGGTTGGGTGTGTTACATGGGATCTAGGCTTAACTATGAATCCTGTAATCCTTTATGCACTTATTTGGATATAGGTTTCTCCAAGACAGAGTTGTTTATTTCTTAATAATATGTGTTATGTGATGCAACTTTGCAATTTTACACTTTGGATTTAAAGGTGTTACAGAATTCCTCCGTTAGATGGCCAGGTCTGTAATCTAAATTGAGAAAAACCCACAGATTTTCTCCCTATTTTCTTTCCTCCCTTAGGAAGCATGCAACTTCTTCTCTCCTCCCCACCCCATGACAATCCTTACATGGCAAACTGTAATTGATGCAATTAATTGAAAATAGAAATTAAACTGCCCTGATTTTAAAGAACCCCACCCTAAAAAACCAACATATGGGCCGTATGCAGTTGTGACTGTAAAATGTATTTATTTAATGCATTCACAATTAAGAAAATAAACTTTAAAATTAAAATTCGAAAAGCCCTAATAACAAAAGATACAAACCAAGAAAATAAAGAGAGAATAAAATGGGGAGGGAATCTACCTTATATTTTCATACTTAACAAAATTAAACACAAATTTGTCCATTGATCCCTTATAGATTATGGTACAAAACTATTTGCTATTTCCTCAATTACTTACTCCTATGTCTGAGGTTTGGCTTTAAAATCCAGCACCAGCCATGACATTAAACATTTATTTCCTAGAATAAACTAGATTGATAGTTCAAGCAAACAGATAATGAAGGCAATCGATCAGTTTAGCATTAATTCATATATTGTAAAACTATAGATTTAGTGCACACAAAAATGGAGACATGGAAAAAATTGTCCAATTCTTTTTTTAAAAAATATATCTTACTAAATTAAAAATAAAATAAAATACAAACTATCATAGAAAGAAAAAAAGGGATAAGGAGATAAAAAGCTAAAAAGTGAAAAAGTACATAAAATAAATAAGAAAATGACCTCCAACTTTTTTCAATACAGAGACAATAATAAAATACAACAACATTTCTCTAAGTTTAAATAAATAATCAGTACTCAAAAACCTTTAAAATACTAATAATCAATATTCAAAAACACTGTTCATATATATTACACTTATATCATCACTATATATTTGACAATCCAAAATATTTTCTCTAATCAAATCAGATCTAATCCTCAAATCCCAATATCAACATTTCATTTTTCTCCTTTGGGATTTGTCCAATCCTCAAAATGCCATGTGGACAATCTTTTGCTATTCATTTTCCACATTCCCTTCCCCACAAAACAAATGACAACTCCATGGAACTTAGTCCCCTGTGAAAAACAGATCACAAGCCAAAAAAAACCAAAACCAAAGTAATAACAATAATGAAAACAAAGAAAACAATATATTTTCAGTTATTATTGAGAGAATATTGACATGCAGAGAGTGATGGCAGACTTCCTTTGCAATAATGGTTATGGCACATGCAGGCAATTAGCTAGTCTCAATAAATATCAGATGATAATTCCGTATTTTCGAGAATTACAAATCCAAAAACATCTGGATGTTGAGAATTGTAGCTCAAAACACAGGGAGGAAATACACAGATTGCGTATATCAGCTGATGTCAGTCTTATCCTGAGAATACCCTATTGTCTGTGGGGAAAGCAAGAGGTTTTAAAATATCTGTGACAAAGGCCAGAATTAACTTGGTTTTTTCCAATGTTTTTCATCCCCCCCCCCTCCATCTCTGTTGTGTGGGGCAGCTTGTTCTTCAACCATCTTTGGAACAATTCCTATCCTCTTGCCAACACATTTATTCTAAGAACTGTAATTACAGGCTTGTCTGCTTACATGTTTTCCTTTCCATCTCAGTTTATGCATGCATGTGTACACAAACACATGCGCACACACACGCACACACACACACACACACACACACACAGAGAGATATAAAAGAATAGTTTGCCACCTGGTTCAATTGATTGCCTTAACTTTCCAGCACTTCATTCTTGTTCTGAAACATGACTGGCAAGATTCCAGGGCGAGAAGGGCTGTCATCAAAGAATGCAACATTAGGCTTGGAGCAAAAGCCAACACAGACCCCAAATGGGCTAAAAATGGCACTCCTTTGCTATTCCCAAATAAATAAATAAATAAAGATGTTCTTGACAAATGACCGGAACACAGGGATTTGCAAAATTCTGGATGGCCATGAGATAATACCAAAGAGTTGGGGTTTTCTGTATTTCTTGGCTGCTACCTTGTAATCATCTGCTGTATTTCAGGCAGGAATGGTGTAGCTGTTTCCTTTCCTCTCATTTAACCCCAGACAGGAAGGAAGAGGAAGAGAGTGGCTAATAGTGATTGCCAGGAATGTTGAAACAGCCTCGGAGGACTCTGCAACCAGTCTGTCCTGCTACTACAATGGCTGACTCGGGAGCAGCCCAGAGGTGCTATTCAGCAGGTTCTGACCAGTTCTGGAAATTTTGAGTGGTTCAGAGAATCGATAAATACCACCTCTGACTGGCCCCGTCCCCCATCTATTCTCTGCCTCCCGAGTCACAGCTGATCAGCTGGATCTTCTTTTGTTGCCCTGCACAGGAGAACAGAGCTGGAAAGCAGGTTAGTGGAGTAGAGAGGGAATGGGGTTTTGCAATAACCTTCCCCAGGAGTGGGGAGGGAATGGAGATTTTACAGTACCCTTCCCTTACCATGCACCAACCCATGCCCACAGAACTGGTGGTAAAAAATTTGAATCCCACCACTGGAGCAGCCCTGGAGGAATTGCCAATAGCATCTACCGCAGCTCAACTATTTCCTCACAGCTTCCCTTTTTTTCCTCTATGTTGCTTTCCTGCTACAGCTGCAAAGGTTGTGTATATGTATGTGTGTGTGTGCGTATGTCCTACTACCAAGCACTAAAAATCTCACAATCACTGCAGACATACAGAATACAGGTAGACCTCTCTTATCGTTGGGCAACCACTTAAGGTTATGATGATTCTGGAAAAATAATTTTATGACTGGTCTTGCAACCATTGCAGGATTCCACAATCATGTGTAGAAAGTTAGCACCCACCCCTCTCCTAGTAGAATGAAATAGTTTGAGAAATATTAAAAAAGCAGAATATTATATTTCCTTGGATGAGAAATGGAGAAACTTGCTCTTGGAAAGCAGCCCCCACCTTCCTTAATAGCCCTCAGCAGATGTCAGCACTTAAGAGATAAAGAGATAGCTAGCTCTATTCATAAGCAAATTCCCTGCAGCTAAGTCCGAACAAAGGTAGGATAAGCCCTCAGCCACAATAGGAATTGCCCAACAAACCCCTTCATTGCATCAGCCAAACTTCAACCAAACCTGGGAGCTGAGACAACCTACAGAGTCAGCTATGACCCCTACAATAGCTAATAAAATACACGTTCTTGCACAGGAACAGGAAGTTCAAGTTCAAAACTCAAGATAAGGTATAAATACCCCTCATTCTCAACTCCATGAAGTCAGATGCCCAGGAACATCCATGTGGTTCTGCTTCACCATTAAACCATCTTTCCAATCAGCCTCCAGACTCCGTTTTGTCTCCTTTTTCCCAGCTTGGAACTGGACCTGGATATTTCTTCCAACAATTGTGATTAAAATCCGGGCATTTTGCAAATGTCACAGCATCCCCCAGTTTTGTAATCACCATTTGTGCACTTCACAGCCAGTTTCTGATAAAACAGATTTGATGGAGAAGCAGGCAGTAAAATCCCAAGCTGTGGTCATTTCATATCTTATTTAACAACCTGTGGTGAGATGCTTAATGACCGCAGCAAAAGTGAGGTCATAAGCCAATTGCAGTCACTGATGTTTTGATTAGTGATCACGTCACTTAGTAACAGAGTTGCTAGTCCTGATTGTGGTCACTAAGCGAGGACTACCTGTATGCTAACTCTAGGCTCCCATTTGGGAGTAATTCAGATTGTTGCAAGCTTATTTTACAGAGTTGGATTCCTTGAAAATATGAAAGAAGAAGTGTGCAACACATCTGCCTTTGGGCTCTGCCTTTACTATGTTTGCACTACTACCGGTAATGGAGTGTTTGAGTCTACTTCCTCTTCTGTTATTTCATTCCTGAATGTAACATTTGTTCAAAACATATTTTAGTGAACTTTAAGTAGATGCAGGACTTTGGTTTCCTTAAAAAGCAAAAGTAGCTTTCTTGATGTGGTTGCTTCCCAGATGCATTGACTTCGACTTGGCATTGTTAGAAACCACCATGATGGCTGAGGAATTCTGGGAGTTGAAGTCCATTTTTACTGAGAAAGAGTGAAAAAAATGAATCTTCAAGTAGCCCTAATAAAGACTACTATAAAAATGTGGCTTTTAGACAAGAAAAAGGCTTAAATTAAGGCCTAAATTTTCAGTGTTGAATCACTTTGGAAAGTAATTTGAGGGATTTGTACAGAGGTATGCATATATAATTTACCACATCTTAGCACTGGAACTATTTCCTAAGAAAAGAATTTTCTACCAATTATCTTTTTTTTTTTGCCTTTTCAAGCCCTTTAGAATAGTTGAATTCCAATATTTTATTTTATTTATTTATTTTGAACATTCAGCAAGATGGTCTTTCTAATTTTGAATGGCTAGACTGGACAATATTTGGCATAACAATGAATTCCAATTTTAATATTATTTAAAATTAATTTAAATATGGTTGAGGAAGCTCTTTAATGATATTTAAAACAACAGTATCCAAGCTTCCTCATTTTTCTCATTCATTAATTCATCATTATGAATATTAGTATGTTTTTGTTAGCATTAACCATAATTAACCATAATTTAACTTCCTAGAGAATTAGTGAATACTTGACAAAATTCTCTCCAGCAAAAGCCATTCTAAAATATTCTGTGATAATTTAATCATGTCTCCTTAAAGTGCAGAGAGTTTATATCTGTATTATGTATATATATTTTGTATATATTTATATCTGTATTATGTAATGGAAAATAGAGCACAGAACTTCATGTGACTGGGAAATTTAAGGACATGATTCTTTTAAAGGATGTCCTTTAAAAATGGGCTAGAACATTTACCAACTTGGACTTTCTAATGCAGGGGTCACCAACCTTTTGGACCTCAGGGACCACCAAACTCATAATTTTAAATTCTGTGAACCAGAGACCCTGGAAAAATCCCAAAAAAAGTTTTCAGGAAAATTCCCCACCCTGTTTTCCTACCGATCAATCATTCTTTAGTTGCGATTGCAGGATACCGTCTCTAGCTCCATCCTCGGTGGGTGAGGGGGGTAGAGACTTTTGGCTTTATGCAAGGAAAGCAGCAGAAGCAGCAGAAGTCTTTCTTTCCCTCCTCCAAATTCCGCCAGAAATGAGTCTTTGTGAGACTTGTCACACCGGTGCAGCCTCTTGAAGCAGGATACCTTGCAGGGTCCCAAAGACTCATTTCTGGCGGAGTTTGGAAGAGAGAAAGAAAGATTTTTGCTGATTTCCTTGCGTGCAGCCAAAAGTAGAAGAAAGAAGCAGAAAGAAGCAGCCTGGTGACCAGGCCAGGCATGTGGAGCGAGTGGGGCAAGTTCCCTCCCTCCGCCCTTTCCCCCCTCCCCTCACTACCTTGTGTTGTTCGCGATGCAAGTGATGCAATCCTTGTGTTCCTGCACAGCCTGGATTATTTGCTTTGGGGGGTGCTTTGGGGATGACATTTCTCTGCGGACCACCAAAATTTTCTTGTGGACCACCAATGGTCCCTGGCCCACTGGTTGACAACCACTGTTCTAATGGATTAATTGAAGTATGATATCCCTGGGAGCTGTGAAAGAAGGAAGGAAAGCAATGTATTGTTACAGCCAGAAGCATGTTGAGTCTAAGAATATACCTGAAATCCTGGTACATAAGGAACATCAACCCAAAAATTATCAGCTAGTGATCAGTAAATTCTTCCTTCAACAGTCTTAGTCTGGATCTGAAGGACTCAAAATCCTGTTTTGCAGAATGCAGTGATTTCCCCTGGTCCCAAGGCAGAGTACTGTATTAGGCTTGGGCAATTTAAGATATGTGGACTTCAATTCCCAGAATTCTCCAGCCAACAAGCAAGCTGGATGGGGAATTCAGGGAGTTGAAGTCCACATATCTTTAACTGCTCAGGTTAAGAAACACTGGTATATAAACAACATGCTCTTGGGGAGGTGGAAATTAAGACATGCACATTATGCAAGAATGTTTGCCTTGGGTACAAATGCACTAAGTCAGAGAGGAATTTGTGTAGGCTCAGCCAGAATACTGACAAATACGTGTTATCTTTTCAAGGAATTGTCTCTTGATTGAAGAAAGAATACCACCGCTTCCTCCACTGGGCCCCGCAGTAACCAAAGCAAACAACAGCACAGAGGAATGAATTACAAAAGCCCATTACCTTGGAAAGGGGGATCAGGTGGTTGCTTTGATGAAAAGTGAAATCACCCTCCCCCCCCCCATCAAGCATGCCTGGACTTAGCTAATGGCATCTTGGGGGCTTAGCGCTCGCTCGCTTTGCTCTAGGCTCATTCAGCGGTAACCTGGTTTGACAAGTTGAACTGGGAGAATGCCAGGCCAGCAAATCTACACCTCATCATCTACCCAGTAGATTTGTGCACAAACAAACTTCTTGTTCAGTTGGAGGTTTCTTGGTTCGCATGTGCTTTGGTTTTTCCCAGTTGTTTTAATCCACTTGTGTTTGGGGGGCATCTGCTAAAATGACCAAAGAGTGATCTGAGACTGGGAAATCTCTTCCTCCCCTTCTATCGATCAACAGGGCATGAAGGGACCAGGTATGCACAGGTAAACCTCGACTTACAGCCGTTCATGTTGTGACCATTCAAAGTTGCAAGGGCACTGAAAGAAGTGACTTATGACCAATTTTTCACACTTACAACCATCGCAGCATTTCCATGGTCACGTAATCAAATTTCAGATGCTTGACTACTGGTTCATATTTATGACTGTCCCAAGATCATAAGATCACCTTTTGTGACCTTCTGACAAGCAAAGTCAACGGAGAAGCCAGATTCACATAACAACCAGGTTACTAATTTGTCAACTGCAGTGATTCACTTAACAACTTGGGCAGGAACTGTCATAAAATGGGGGGGAAACTCACTTAAGAAGTGTCTCACTTAACAGCAGAAATGTTAGGCTCAATTGTGGTTGTAAGTGGAAGACCTGTACTGCATAGCAGGAATCCAGTTTTCATTAAGAAGCTAATCTGAGCCTGTGTTATATTAGTACCCATGCGTATAAATCTCTCCCTTTGGAAAAATAAAAGGAAAGGAATTTGGTGCCCTCTATAGATTGGGACCACAAATCCCAAATCACTGAAATTCACAGAAATTTGATAATTCTGGAAAGAATTATAATTGTTACCATATTTCCCCATCCTCCAAAAAGTATACATTGTCGAGTCATATACATGATGCCTGTTTCAGAAAAAAGGGCTCACAGAATTAGCAAATTCAGGTTTGTTTGCTTTCATTTTCTTTTAATTATCCCAACCTTCTGCTGAATTTGGACTTTCACATCACTTTGTGCACTTTTACAAGTCAGCACATTCATCTGCATTTTCACATTCCTTCTAAAGTGCACGCAAACCATTTTCTCTAATGCAATTTGGATTCATTCCCTGATATCATCTCTAATGGACAAGTGTTTGTATAAACAGTACTTCCCTCTAAACCCACATATTTTTTTTTACATAGATTCTTTTAATTGGATTGATTGCACTGCAATATTCAAGGACTTACAGATACTAAAGCATAATTATGTTTCAGCATAAATATTGGTTTGGAAAATATGAATTAGGTAAATGCAGTTTGAACAAATGCCTCCCCTACCCCTACTTAATGCCACAGTAGGACAGGAAAAGGGTGGAAATTCTGCTTTAGGCAGCTAACTTTTAAATAAGCTTTCATTACTAAGCTCCATTGGGATGTCTTATATCTTATGCAATAAACTGAGGTCAGTAAAGAATCATCTTTCCAAATGTTGCTGTTAGTTCAGCCTTGAGAGCCCTTGAGCTCTTTCCTAATATCTGCACTTGCTTGAGTTTCCACCTTTAAATCACTGAAGCTGATTTGACACAAATTTATCCTAAACTCCATTGCCAATTGCTACAATATGCAATTCCCAAAGCAACTTGCTTCAGGAGTAGTTCTGCTCATGTTAACTACTCCTGGTTGGGATCTAGGTAAGTTTATGCGTCTCTGGTGATTGAATGATAATCCAGCATCTGGGTAAATGAAAACTGTTAGTGTAGATTTAAGAAAATAACACAGCAAACACTTTCACAGAAGCCAGGCCCAAAGGCTCCGGCACAGAAACAAAAGCTGAGTTAATAGCAATTTACATACCATTATTGGAAAAGTTTGAATGTTTTTTTTTTCCTGGACTGCTACAGATGTTTTCAATGAACAGATTTGTTACATATAAGGCTGTGTAAATGGATGCTATGATTATTTACTTACCCCCACTTGCCAGCTGCAAGCATTTGGATGCTTCCTTGTAATAATCCAAGGACAGAACTTTTATCACTGGATCTCTGTCACTGTTGTACCCATTCCACTGTTATTTGGAGGAATATTGCTCTTGTGTTCATAAATAATATTTTTCAAGGCCAGTAAACCTTTATAGAATATTTTCCATGAATTTATCCCATCCCTTTCAAAATTCATTAAAGTTAGCGGTCATCACCCTATCTGGGGGTCATGACTTTCACAGGCTAATCATGTGATGGATGAAGCAGTTGTTTCCTTAATACGGTGCTTCTCAAACATTCATTACCCCAAACTGCTTATCAGAAATTCCATATTTAAGTACGATGTGATTGGGTAATGGTAATGTGGGTTATTACCCAAACACTTTTACTAGTTTGGGGTAATTTACCCATGTTTGGGAAGCACTGTCTTAATCAGTGGTGGGATTCAAATAATTTAACAATTGGTTCTCTGCCCTAATGATTTCTTCCAACAGCCAGTTCACTAAACTGCTCAGAAACTTAACAACAGGTTCTCCGGAACTGGTGCGAACCGGCTGAATCCCATCACTAGCCTTAATATCTACTAAATTTCCTTTCTATCAACATCTCTGGATGATTTTGGTTCTTACTGTTTTGCCAGAAGGAGAAAATATCCTGTCCCTTTTCCATGTCCTTCATTACTTTATAGATCTCTGTCATGTCTATCTCAGCCATGATTTTCTTTCTTTCCAACACACTACAGTCCCAAATATTTTAGCTTTTTCTTATAGAAAGACGTTCAAGACTTCAAATTATTTTTGTTTGCTCTCTGCTAACTCCATGCAGCAATATTAGTCCAAAGCATCAAAATTGCAAAAGAAGCAGGGGTAGGTTGCTACAAGTTCAGGTGGACCCATTGCTAAAGTTATGGCTAGTTCGGTGAACCGCCAAATCCCACCCCTGGTTGGCTCCTCCCACCCTGACCTACCCCTCCCAGGAGTCTCCATGTATCCCATTTTGGATGTGAGGTAAGTACAGGCCCCACACGGAAGCTTAGGGAGGGGGAAAAACAGGCCTCCTAGACGTTCCAAACGTCTGGAAACGGGCCCATTTCCAGCCTCCAGAGGACCTCTGGAGCCCAGGGAGGCAGTTTTCGCCCTCTCAGTGGCTCAAGGAAAGCCTCCAGAGAAAGCAAAAACACCTCTTCCCCCACTGTGGTGCATGGCCCCGCCCACCCAGCAACTGGGCAGAGAACCTGCTGAAATTTTTGAAGCCCACCCCTGACCCGAAGGCAAGACAAGAAACAATGGATGGAAACTAATCAAGGAGAGAAGCATGGAGTAATTTCTTAAGAGTGAGGCATTTACAAAGAGACTGGATAGCCATTTGTCTGAAATTATATAGGATCTCCTGCTTGAGTACTGGGTTGGACTAGAAGATCTTCAAGTTCCCTTAAAACTCTGTTATATTATTTTATTTCTACACTGCACAGAGTGCCTCTGTGATTGACATGAGCGTTCTTTAAAAATTTGATAAATAAAATTACTTTTCAAATGTGATCAGATTTGTATAATATTTAATATGTGGAAGTATTGGTAGAAATATTTATTTTCAATCCCTTCTTTAATGAACCCTAGTTTGGAATTTGCTTTTTTTTTTTTTTGCTTTGAACTTTTTTGCTTCCACTTAATGGATTGAATGGAAGACCTGATTGTACATGCCATCCACAGACAAATATAATGAAATATGGGACTCATTTTTACAGAATACAATAAGTTAAAAACCATGATGGTTGTTTAAATGTATTAAATACATATATGTACTTGAATAATAATTATATTAAATAACTATGTATAGAATTGTAACCGTTTATTGCTAAAATGGTACATCCTTTTTTTCTTTGTTTTGCATTTTTCACTTTTCTTTTTAAACAGCACTTTCTATGTGGGTTTCTTTTTATTTTAACAATTTTTTTTTAAAGAAGATCTCAGCAGAACTGGTATATGATGAAACCCAGAGAGGGTAATATTGTCTGAAAAGAATGCAGAGAAGAGCAACAAAGACGATTAGGGGTCTGGAGGCTAAAACATATGAAGAACAGTTGCAGGAAGTGGGTATATCTAGTCTAGCGAAAAGAAGGACCATGGGAGATATTATAGCAGTGTTCCAACATTTGAGGGGTTGCCATAAAGAAAAGGAGGTCAACCTATTTTCCAAAGCACAAGAAAAGAAAAAACAATGGATGGAAACTAATCAGGAAGAGAACCAACCTAAAACTAAGGAGAAATTTCTTGACAATTAGAATAATTAATCAGTGGAACAACTTGCCTCCAGAAGTTGTGGGTGTGCTCCAACACTGGAAGTTTTTAAGAAGAGATTGGACAACCATTTGTCTGAAATGGTATAGGGTTTTCCTCCCTGAGCAGGGGCTGGACTAGAAGACCTCCAAGGTCCCTTCCAACTCTGTTATTCTGTGTCTATCCAGCATCAAAAAACCCAATAAAGGATAGATCCTGCTCCTAGATAACCTCTTTAACACATAAACAATGAAAGGAATGTGGAGCAAAAAAACCCTCCCCCAAGGATATAGAGTATGGTTAGAAACTTACAGGAAGAGGCCTCCATTCAGGTGTCCATAGCTTTGGTACCAAGCTATGAAAAGCTTTATTGGTTGAAACCAACTCCTTTAATTAGATCCAGAAACAAACTGGAGCATAATGAAGATGATAAAGAACTAGCATGATGTGTTTATGCTGTCCAGTTTCAGTATACCCAGTTTATACCCAGCTTCATAAATGATTATATTATTGAAATCTGGTTGTAACAACTTGGCTCAAAATCTCTCAGGGATGTTTTATAGTGATAAAATGAATTGCTGTCTTGAGCTACCAAAGGGGGATGAGGGTGAGAATGAAAATATAAACGGGACATAACAACAATAGAAATTAATTTTTAAAGGTCCCAGTAGATCAAGCACACAAGTCTTTAGGATTGTACATGGCCCATAAAAATGGGCTTCCTTGCTTTTAATATTATACAGTATTTTAAATCAAGGGGGAGAGGGGAATTGACTACTTTTGATGACTGAGGCACAATTGGACTATCGCTAGTATTTTTTTCTTTAAAGTATGAAGTGTTATCAGAACGTAGCATATGACACGCTGAGGAGAATCACCTCTTTCATGATGTATGAATGGCAACAATACTACAAGAAGCTGCCACGGTGAAATGGATGGTGGAACTAACAGTGCTTTAACAAGATCAGGGATAGGTGGAGGGGGAGAGAGAAAAAGAGAGAGCTGATTTACTATGGTCTCTCTGATGCATTTGGAGAGACAAACGGTTTCTCTAAAGTTGGCAAGACTAATGGGTGCCAGCTGATAATTGATACGGGGCCCGCAGGCAGAAGCTCAAGCCAGGTTTACTCTTGTTAATCACCAGGGCTGTGTAAAGGCCAGATGCAAAGTGCAATTAAACCAGACTGTTGCAAAGGAGGAAGCACGTCAAATGTGGGGGGAAAGTATTTTCTTCTTGGCAAGCCCCACTGACACTGGAGGCGAGCTTGTCATGCTGTCACATCAAGCGCATTCCTGTGGGAAGGCGGGTTGAAAGAAAAAAAGAGAGAGAAAGAGAAGCTGAATCAAGCAAAACAAACCGAGGGACCTGCAAAGGACAGAGAAGGCCTGTTTAGTGATCATTAAATGAAGGAGACCTTTGCTCTGGAACCTCAGTAGTCTGCTAGATCTCAGCATGCTTTAAAAATGACACAAGAAAATAATGTATCAGGAAGAAAACTTCAGCCTAATTATTTTACCGCATCTTTCCCCCCCCCATAGTTGGGAGCCATATATATATATATATATATATATGGAGGAATTATAGTTCTTGATTCCACTGATAGGTTCAAAAATTTAAACCAAAATGGTAAAGGAAAAACAAACACCGACTTAAGCTCTCAGGGACAGGGATCCTAAAATCCAGATTGATTTATTTTGTTGCCTTGAGCTTTAAAATTGTGAACTAGCTGTGCAGAGGTGGCATTCAGCAGGTTCTGACCAGTTCTGGAGAACCGGTATAAAAAATTTTGAGTAGTTCAGAGAAACGTCAAATACCACCTCTGACTGGCTCCACCCCCATCTATTCTCTGCCTCCTGAGTCCCAGCTGATCAGCTGGGTCTCTTTTTGTTGCTCTGCACAGGAGAACGGAGCTGGAAAGTGGGTTTTTGGGGTGGGGAGGGAATGGGGATTTTGCAGTAACCTTCCCCCAGGAGTGGGGAGGGAATGGGGATTTTACAGTATCCTTCCCCTGCCACGCCCACCAGTATCCTTCCCCTGCCATGTCCACCAAGCCAGGCCCACTAAGCCACACCAAGCCCACCGGTAGTAAAAAAGTTTGAATCCCACCACTGTATTTGATGCTTTCCCCCCAGCCTCAATATATCTGGAATTTAAAATCCCAGCTAGCACGGCCCATAATGGCGATCAGTGCTTCAAAAGTGATCAGGTTGTAAATAAACAAACCAAACTCAGTTCTAAAGAGCATAACATGCTTTGATACAGGGATTCTGTAGAGTATGTCTTAAAAAGTCAATAGGGTGTGGGCATAAATAGATTATCATAGGGGTCTTTATTAGAATTATGCACATTTTCATGAGTTTCAAGGTTTTTTTATTTTAACTAGTAAAAGTTATGCTTTCAATATACATTCCCATGCCTCCTGGTAGTCTGCCAATGCATTAACCACTGGAATTGGGGGGGGGGGAGATTTATCTATATTATGGATGAAGCCCAGTCAAATTATTTAGCATTCAAAGCTGTGCATCTGAATTTACAGTCAAATATTAACGTTTTTCTTCTGAACTGCATTATTTTCCATAACATCCATACCTGCATCTATATTGTAATGTAGGAGTATCTCAAGTATAATTATCTATGTGGGGCACAGTCTAGATATTAATCTGTAATTATTTTAATTACAAGGAAAAGTTCATTGTTGCAGTATTCATTTGGATGCTTAATGCATAGTATTAAAGCATCTGCTAAACACTATTTACAAAATCACTCTCTATTGTTTGGCCATGGTCTGTAAGGATGCAGAACTTGAAATGGATTTGTTCTGCGATGATTGAAATAGAACAGCAGCTGATAGGTTTGTTATTGTTGTTGTTGTTATATTTCATTTTTTGACATATTAGCTAAAACATATTCTACAGAATCATAGCAATAAATATCCCTTATGACTGATCATAAATCTGGAAAATTCATTGTTAGAGTGCTACTGGTTTTGAACTTATAAAACTCTTTTAAATATCCAAGAGAAAAATTTCTAATGTTATAAACTAGTGTTGAGTTATTAAGAATAAATGAATGAATTATTGTTAATTTGAAGAGGAGTTTATTAATCAAAGTGGATTAAACTACCAAGAAGAGAGTGAGAGAATGTTATTTGATTTGAATGAAGCCCTATTTTATACAGTTGAATTAAGTGGTTATGGTCTTTAGATTTTCCACCCACTTCTCAAAATATTATGATCAATTTTTCAGTTTGAGTGCATATAAATCATCCACTTTAAAAACAAAAGATTTAGAAACTGATGTTTTATAAGAAAATATTCACATAGTTAAGTAGAAACGGTGTGGCATTTGTTTACTTCTTAAAGAGATTAAGAGATTGTACACCCAGGCATATAATAATTTAAAAAAAGAAAAAAGAAAGAAATACTCTACATGTCCAGAATAATTAAATAAAAATAACATATATAATAACATATATTTGAGGCTGGCAATAAGGACATACATTCTTTTTGCTTTGACAACAAAATCTCTTCTGTGATTCTGGTCCAGTTCATGGGAAAATGGTAAATATTTACAGCTCAACAGAGGCCCAACAGGATTGGAGCCATCCAAACCTTGGTAAGGAAGTCCCACCAAAATATAGGCCCAGCAACAGATAAGCCGTATGTCCTTGGCTACATTAAGTGGCTTTACTTCAAAGAAAGGACCTGGAGCACACACATTTTATGCAACTTTTATAGGATAGACAGAAGCAACTGGAGAGAGATAGTCATGTAAGTAAGTAAGCCAGTGTAGACAGTAAGGAAGGTGACAGATGGAAAGATGCAAGCTCCATGGATGCTAGGTAAAAAGGACTAAAGCAGTGCCCCCTAACCTTTTGGGCACCAGGGATCAGTTTCGTGGAGAAATGTTTTGCCACAGACCGGAGGGGGCATGGTTTCACATGCTGCTGGTATCGCACGGATGGGGCTTCATTTGTTTGTTCGGACCGATAGTTGGCATGCTGTGGACTGGTGCCAGACTTCTGGACTAAAGCAACTTTTAAGAGCAGAACTTCTAAACATTGCTTGGAAGCAGCGCAGACATGCACTTCTGATTCACTGAACTATAAGAAGAAGGAAGAAGTACAATCTGATTTACGAGATTCTATTATTGGAGTCAAACTTAATTTAGCCATCCTATAGTATTGGTTTCATGGTCTGGTCTGCTGAGTGGGGTTGTTACCTACTAAGTAGTGCTTTATAGGTAGGTAAGCAGCCATTTGAATCCCACCTTGAAGCCTAGTGGAAAGCTCCCAAACTAAGTTTGAAGTGCTGCCTCATGTAGAACATACTGCAGAAAATATCTACTAGAAGAAAAAAAACATTCTTCTCCTCCCTCTTCCCTTTTGCTTTTGTTTTCATACATTGTTTCTCTTCCATTGATCTCAGTGAAGATAGATGTAGCAGAAATGTATTAAAAAATTGTATTCCAGGAACTGATCTAGTTTGTTACCAGAAGATGGGGTAGGAGGAAAGTATCAAGAACATGGATGTAGAGACAGTTTATGATTATGTCCAGAGAATGGCCTCACACTGTCTTCTCCTGACTGGCTCCAATAATCTTTTTGATGCTCACAAAGAAGACTTTTGGGGTCAATTCTCTCTCTTTCTACAATTAATTTACATTTTTCCAACCTCAGAAGCAGGGGGAAAATCTGGGCCCCTTGAGATCTGTCTGCAAGAACCATAGGCTTTCAATCTAACTCAATTAGAAGCTGCTACTGTTCATGTAAACTCATGTATTTTACATTATCAGCTAGAGAAGGGAAGGAAGGAAGGAAGGAAGGAAGGAAGGAAGGAAGGAAGGAAGGAAGGAAGGAAGGAAGGAAGGAAGGAAGGAAGGAAGGAAGGAAGGAAGGAAGGAAGAAGGGGAAAGGGAGTTTTATTTACCAAAGCTGAGATTTTCTTACTGAGGCATGCAGAATCAATAACTAGGTTTGATTAGCTTTGTAATTAATCCCTTTCTTTTTTAAAAATCCAATACATTAAATGATTTGAAACTTTGATGGACAAATATCATCATGTCACAAGCTATCTGGTTCAAGAACAGAACAGTTAATAGATGTTTAATAGGATTTCTAAATCTTTGGGTAACCAGAGATTTGTGTGTGCATTTGTTTATTTTCACTTTTAAACAAGCTGTGCTCCTCATCATTCCCAAATCAACCATTTCAGATAGAGTTTCATAGCTTTGTGCACACTGGGAAAACAGGAAAGCATTGCCTTTTCAATTTCACCCAAAGCTTGTGGAAGGAAGGAAGGAAGGAAGGAAGGAAGGAAGGAAGGAAGGAAGGAAGGAAGGAAGGAAGGAAGGAAGGAAAAGGAAGGAAGAAAAGAAAGAAAGAAAGAAAGAAAGAAAGAAAGAAAGAAAGAAAGAAAGAAAGAAAGAAAGATAGATAGATAGATAGATGGATGGAGCTTTACTGAACTTAGAAATTCAAGTTGCCCTTGTTTTTGGCCAAGGCAGATGTAAATGCCCAATTTCTAAAAACCCACACATAGTTTTTGAGAGAACCAGGTGCCAATTTTCACTTCTAGAATCTCTCTATTGTGTAAGGAAAGGGGGTAGAAGTACATTGTCACAATTTTAAAAGAGAGAGAAAAGAATCTGAAAAATCATGATGGAGCAAGCAGAAGAGTAATATCAAGGGAGGGAGAATTCATTCCTTGAAAATGTATTAAAGTTTCTTAGAGAAATGAATAACATTAATTGGAAAGCTTCTTGAAAAATAAATAAATTTATTTATTTATTTATTTATTTATTTATTTATTTATTTATGATATTAATGGGCAGCATTCACAGCTGAGTGTGGATGGTGGATGAAACGGGCAATGAATAGTCCTCTGAACTTCGATGAATCCTGATTAGGAGGGCCAATAGTGAGAGATGTTGAAATTTGCAGTCCAGCAAAACCTTGAGTGCCTAGCCATACATTATTCAGCCCTAAGCTAAGGTCAGTTTCACATTATAGTAGAATTTTTCCTTCAGGTATTTGGATTTCAGATCACACAAGCCTTAGCAGGGTGCTGTGCTAAGCTATAGTCTAAAACTGGAGTTTTTATAATATACTCTGAGGACCTCTGGATATCCCAAGACCCTTTTGGGGTGTCAACAAAGTCAAGTAAGTATTTTAAAAGCTCTCAGTTTTGTTTTTAATACGATTTATTGTTAGATATCAGCTACATAAGCCAAAGTTTTTGAGGATCCTCAATCATTTTAAGACATGTAAATGGGTCCTGAGACCAAAATGTTTGAGAAACACGGGTCTAAAATATCCAGATTGCCTAGAGATGTTCATCGTACCAATCGCTGAGAAGACTATTCTGTTTAGATTTCTACAATGATGTATAAAAGGGAGACTGGTACAACTTCCCCTTGGAGAACTGTATGAATTGCCTCTTCCCATGTTTCATTGATAGTATGAAGAAAAGCAGTGAGAAATGCCTACACAGAACAGAGAACCAGTTTGGCCTAGTGGTAAAGATGCTGTCCTAGAAACAAAGAGACTGTGAATTCTAGGTCTTCTTTATGCTGGCTGAATGACTTTGGATCAGACTGTCTCACCCACTCCCACCAGTGGGATCTGGAAGCATTAGAGAATGGAATGGAATGGAGTAGAGTAGAGTAAAGTAGAGTAGAGTAGAATAGAATAGAATAGAATAGAATAGAATAGAATAGAATAGAATAGAATAGAATAGAATAGAATAGAATAGAATAGAATAGAATTCTTTATTGGCCAAGTGTGATTGGACACACAAGGAATTTGTCTTCTCTGCATAAGCTCTCAATGTACATAAAAATACATTCATCAAGAATCATAAGATACAACACTTAGTGATAGTTATAGGATGCTAAATAAGCAATCAAATCATACTAGGAAACTAAATAAAGCAATATAAATTATAAAGATACAAGCAACAAGGTTATAGCCATAAGTAAGAGGAGATACCGTAGGTAATAGGAAGGATGAGAAGAAGAATAGTAAAACAGTAAATAGTTTGACAGTGTGGTGGGAATTAGTTGTTTAGCAGAGTGATGGCATTCAGAAAAAAAACAGGATATGTTTGCCACCTTGAGTTATATATTTTTTTAAAAGTAGAATGAAAATATAATAACTAATAAAATGAAGAATTGAAGAAAAACATTTGGGGGAAATGATTAAATACTGAGACTTGCATTTGGAAGTTGAATACCCGTGGAAAAAGAAATCCATTGCTCCACCAATTGTGACTGAAGCCTTTGTAGCAATACCTTTAATACCTCCCTTGATAACCTGGAAATACTGAATGGTCAGATATTGATGAATTTGAGTGTTTTTTAAATTGTTTATGATCCTGAAACCTACAATTATTTCATCTTGCAAGTTTAAATGGACATCCGGTGTTTTCCTTCGAGGCGTACAAGGCCTGACTGTAGCAAGATCTCAGATGCTACCTTGATCAGCCACAAAATGCAAGAAAGCAAAATTGTTGCATATGTTTCTTCTCTGCTACCAATGCTTCATACCCAGATGTGTGGGACTTAATCACTTCGTTTGTTCCATATAGCCTAAGCCATTTGGTCACTAACACATTTAACCTGGTATTTCTCAGTATTAAAGAAAGTTATTACAATCCAGACTTGTAAAAGCCCCCCCTGCCCCAAACACAAATAAAACTATAATTTGCCTTAAAACTGTTCCAAACATGTGTACCAAGATTATGGATTTTGGGGGTGGGGTCAACGACAATGATTTGCAGGGATATTAATGTATCCAATCTCCATTTGTTTCTCTGTTGAGCTCAATGGGGAAAGATCACCTACAGAGCAAACCCTTACATGTGCAGTGCCTGGAACTTTTACAAAATGTCTTGGCTGGCATAACATACCAAGGGAGGGTAAGTACCCAAATGCTTAAAATAATACTATCAAAGGGAACCATTTCACTATATAAAAACAATATTGAACACACAAGGCATTACTGCTGTCGTTTCCATCCCACCATCTAATGAGAATTTGCAAACGTGCGATGTAGTGATGGTGTCTTTAACAAAGGGGTAGCCTTGGAAAGAGTAATAGGAACTACAGTATGTCCAATGCATCTCACTATCGTTGTAGAATGTCTTCTTTATGATCTCCAATGCTTATACGCTCTATTTGCCCGTGTCAAATTTTGGAGATGCCAGAATGGGACTGCTCAGAAATTTCTTGCACTGTTCTCAAATGTATCCCCAACAGAAATTTGGGCAATTGATAGACGGTTGGCCTTTGAAAAGGTCTTGACTTTTTTAAAAGAAAAAAGAAAAAGAAATCAAAATTTCTATAAGGTATAGTATACTGGTAATAAAGTAATCACAATTACTCTGCTGACTGCTGGCTGCCTGCAATTTGGCAGTTCGAATCTCACCAGGCTCAAGGTTGTCTCAGCCTTCCATCCTTCCCAGGTTGGTAAAATGATGACCCAGATTGTTGGGGACAATATGCTGACTAGTAACCACTTAAAGAGGGCTATAAAGCACTGTGAAGTAGTATATAAGTCTAAGTGCTATTGCTATTGCTACTTTGCTCTTTATATATTTCAAAATCAGCCTTGAGGTGCTTGAATGTTGATAGCTTATAATCCCATTGCTCATGAATTGCTTTTCTCTTGTAAAATGATCAGGTATTGTCACATCTACAAAAACTGACTATAATAGGAAAACATGCAGAAGGAATGAGATAGTCTCTCCTAGTCCTCCAAACCACAAATTGTGCTGTTCTTGGATAGTTATAGCCTTGTTGTCTCTATATTGGGTAGCATATCTAAAAGACTTATAGAAACTGCATTTTTTAAACAAAATGACATTGCTAACCAAACAAAATACTGAATTTTTCCCAAAGTAGGTTATTACATATTTTTGATGGAAGAAATAAGAAGTACCAATGGGTTGCTCAATTGATCTTAGCAAAGCCTATCACTACCCAGCAGTGGAAATATTTGGATAATTTTTCCCTTCAAAAAGTAAGATTCATCTCCTGTTCTGCTTAAGATCTTTGATTAAATTCTTAAGCTTGAAAACAATGTGGGAAACTAATATTCTGTTGAAATTGACAGAATTTTTATCCGTTGATCTGTTTTACAAATGGAAAAAGTGGTGTGTATGAATGTATGGGGAAATTAAAAATAAATAAGAGTATAGACACTGTTGTGTGCATTGTAATATAATATAAAGAAACTTTATTATAACAATTTTATAAAATCTGAAAAGTGAATAAATAAATGAAAAACTTGTTGCCTTTGCTTAGGAGTTCTTGAAAATCAAAATCCTAACATGGAAAAACATGCTGAAAGCATCCAAATTTCTGCAACACTAGTTCCTGATAGGCCTCACCATGTCTTTTTCAGTGCTTTCCTGAAATTTATCTTTTCAAGAAGTCTTCCAGAAATTTTCTTTCTTTAGAAACTCTTTTTCTTGCAGTACTTTGGATGATCTACTTCAGCTTTGCTTAGTATAGTCAGTTGGCAAAGGGCACAGATGGTGTTATTGTTTTTCACTGTTTTGAATCTCTCCACAAATCTACAATCTCCCACTCATATTATAATCTGCATTTCTTCTGAATAAACCCCATGGGAGGAATTATCACATAATATTTTTCCTTGGGATTTCCATGTGTCTGGAAGCCAGAGACGCTGTAGATGACTGGAATGATAATTGTACAATGAAAATTTAAAAACTTCAGATACTTCATCCAGCCACCTCATGGACCTCATGCTTAAGAAATTGTATTTTCTTCTTTGAACAAAGTTTCCAAAGAAAGTTCTTTTCCTTCCAATTGAACACAAACAATAAAAGCTTGGAAGAGCCTGTGTGCCTGCCTGTCCAAGATCAGATGTTTGCAAGTAGATTTTTTTTGTTTTGTTTCTATCATTAAGTTGCCTTTAATTATGTGGGGTCAATAACAGGATTGGAATTTGCCCTGGAAGCTTTCTTTGCCATTTAAGCAGGTAATAACAGACAGATTTAGGGGGAAATTGAGGGAAGAAGATGAATTTTGATGAATCCCAAGGACCATTGATGAGGCATTAGAAAGAATAATGCTTAAAAATACTTAAAACCAAAAGAAATGGAACAAATAGTTCTGTTCAATGTTCACAGATCTTTGAGGCACGCAGTTCAGGTGTGAAGGCATGGACAATAAATCAAAATCCAGTTTTAACTCTGATCTGATGTTTGGGGCCAGGATGATGCCAAACACATACAGTAAGTTGAGTCATAAGTACAAAGTCTCTTGCCCTGATAGCAAGTCCAAAGTTGGCTGATTTTGGATTTCTCAAGAAAAATATGGGTCCGACAACTGAACAAATGAGTCTATAGCCTGTTGGTCATTCCTACGTTGCATTTTTTCAGAACATTGGGAGGTAAGAGGCCAGAAAAGAGGGTGAAATGTGTCCAGAAGACATTCCTTTAAAAGTGATTCACATGATAACAAGAAGTTTGAATGTTGGAAATGTTTACTGTTTTCTAGTGTCACAAATCATCAAAATGAAAGATACCTTAACAAAGCAGGAAAACATTGAGTTTCCCAGCTGAAATGACAGAGGTTTTGTGATGGTTTGTCAAACTAGTTGGCTGGATTTCAGACTATATTGGAGGAATCAAAAAAGCGAAATGAGATTGCAATCCTGTTGGGGTTAATAAGTCTCATTGGATAAATCTTGTCAACTTGGCTGCTTTCTCACTACGTTATAAAGTTGATCCATAGGAGCAGAAGATACATTGCTACATCTCTAGACAATGTTTGGATCTGTAAGATCTACTGTATGCAATTTTTATAAGAAAGCTCTACAAGTTTATTTTTATTTATTTATTTGATTTGTCAATCGCTTACAAGTTAATAGGTATACGTATATACATAGTTATGAATACATGAAATGGGTACATATAAGAAAAACAAAAAGAAACAATAGGACAGGAACGGTAGGCACGCTGGTGCACTTATGCACGCCCCCTACAGACCTCTTAGGAAAGGGGTGAGGTCAATAGTAGACAGTCTAAGGTTAAAGTTTTTGGGGTTTGGGGAAGAAACCACAGAGTCGAGTAGAGTATTCCAGACATTGCCCACTCTGTTGCTGAAGTTGTATTTCCTGCAATCAAGTTTGGTGCTGTTAATCTTGAGTTTGTATCTATTGTGTACTCTTGTGTTGTTATGGTTGAAGCTGAAGTATTCATTGACAGGTAAGTCATTGCAATGTATGATTTTATATACTATACTTAGATCAGAGCGAAGACAGTGTAATTCAAGGTTTTCTAGGTCTAGAATTTCAAGTCTGGCGGCATAAGGTATTCTACAACGAGTAGAGGAGTGGAGAATTCTTCTTGTGAAATATTTCTGGACTTTCTCAACTGTGCTAATATCAGATATGTAATGTGGGTTCCAGACTGGTAAGCTGTATTCGAGTATTGGTCTAGCAAATACTTTGTATGCTCTAGTTAGTAGAGTGATATTACCAGAGAAAAAGCTACACAGGATTAGGTTTACAACTCTTAATTCCTTTTTGACTATGTAGTTACAGTGGGCTCTACCACTTAGATCATTAGAGATGAGTATTCTAAGGTCTTTTACAGAGCTTGGATCATCAACAAGGTCTTGACTATTCAGCTTGTATTTTATTTCCCGATTTTTTTTGCCAATATGTAAGACAGAGCATTTATTTGTTGAGATTTGAAGTTGCCATTTGTTTGACCATTCTAATACATAGTTGAAGTCTTTTTGAAGGGTAGCAGTATTGTCTGTAGTGTTGAATAGTTCTACATCATCAACAAAGAGATATCTTAATATGATCACAGAGGTCATTTATGTAGAGTATGAAGAGAGTTGGTCCTAGAACACTGCCTTGGGGGACACCACTGTTGACAGGTACATAATTTGATAGGACGCTCCCAAGTTTGACCATTTGTTGTCTGTTTGATAGGAATGCTTCTATCCAATTATGCAGGTGTCCAGAGATACCATAAGATTTTAGTTTTAGGAGTAGTTTGTCGTGTACCATTGAATCAAAGGCTTTACAGAAGTCTATGTAGATTGAGTCTATTGCTTTGCCCTGATTGAGTTGTGTAGTCCATATGTTTTGCAATGTAAGAGTTGCACTTTATAGGATTTTTTTTTTCCTGAAACCAAATTGTTTATTAGAGAGTAGGTTGTTTGTTTCTAAGTGGAGGATGAAGGATTGGTTAATAATTGATTCTATGACTTTATAGGTGACGCAGCATGAAGAGATTGGTCTGTAATTTTCAGCTAGGTTGGGGTCTTTTTGAAGATGGGGTGACCATGGCTTGTGACCATGGTTTTGGCAAGGAGCTGGTCCTGAAAGATTTTTCAAAGATTATGCTTAGAGGTTCTGCTATGGCAGTGATAGCTTTTTTAAGAAGTAGGCACATATTCCACCTGGTCCAATAGATAGAGATGGTTTTAGATTGCGTAGTGCTTTTTCAACATTGTGTTCTGTAAAATCGATATGTATTAGATCATTGTAGTTGTCTGTGGTTCGACTAGGAAATACTGAATGATAGAGTCCCTTCCAACTCTTCCAATTATTCTATGTTTTATGGTCTTTAGCCATGGAATTATTGCTCGAGAGGGTAGATCTTAACATTGATCCACTAGGTTCAGATCTTCATATTTATGTTCAAGCAGAAATCTAGACTGCCTCTGCTCTGTCTCCACTTTTTACCCTTCCTTTGCCACTTCTGCTTCCATCCATTGAATTGCCAGTCTTTTGAAACCTGATCTAGGATGACTCTGCACAGCTCAGGTATGATTTATGACAGGTGGAGGTTGGATGGTTGTGAGCAGGTTAGACAATGAGCCTTAATCTTCTGAACTTATGAAAATGAAGTCAACAAGTTGATGATTAGGGAAAATGTGAATTGACACACAAGCACCTTTAGAGTTTCATCTGTTTGAAGAAACTCCATTGCATAATGCAGACAATTATGAATGCAATTTACAACCCAGTTTCATGAACACTACCATATTTAATACTCATTTCATTTGACAAGCTAATTCTTTCTGAATATACCATTACCTCTTTAAAATTCCTCCCTCCCCATGACTTCACTTAGAAACCTGCTTGATGTATGCAACTTGCTCGGCACCTGTTGATGCTATTAATCATCTGTATGGAACCTGTCAGAAATGTTATCATTAGCAAGAACACCTGTAGAGCAGAAGCCATGTGGCCCCTCATATCTGCTTGTGCACACTCATCTTCCACCTTGGCTTTATCAGCTTGGTCCTTCAGACCTGAAGGCTGTTAACAATAAATTCTTTCAGTGAGACTGATGGCAATTCCTCTGCGTTTTGAAAGCTTGCTGTTAGGTTCACTATTAATTGCTTTTCCTACACTGGATTTTTCTTTCTTTCTTTCTTTCTTTCTTTCTTTCTTTCTTTCTTTCTTTCTTTCTTTCTTTCTTTCTTACGATCTTACAACATGCTGAAAAGCCAGCTGCCTTCAAGTTGCATGCAGCTTACAGGATACCAAAGCTGTCCCATCAAAATCTGGCAGTACACAATGGTTGGTTTTTGAGGGTGGTGGGGACAGAGAGATAGACAGGGGGAGAGAGGGAGAGAGAGAAAAAATATATTATTTTATTGGATTGATAACATCAGCAAGAATTGCAGGCTGAATTGGCAAAAGAAAGCTCGAGATCGTATAGGTTGGAAACATGCGGAAGAGGCCTTTATCCTGCAGTGGATAGACAATGACTAAAAATGATGGTGGTGTGTGTGTGTGTGTGTGTGTGTGTGTGTGCATTTTAAGGCAAAGGTTGGAATGTTATCCTAGGAAGGGCTCTTGGAAGCACATTGCACCCTTAAAACCTCTGAAAAAAACATGTGCTGCTCAATATGCTCCATCTACTTTGCCACAGAAAACAGAGACAATTTGGAGTTTTGTTTGTTGTGGGGGGAGGAGGAACTGGGCCATGGAAGTTTTAAATGTAGGATTGGAAAAATTTGCTTCTCCAAAGCCTCCAGTTCTCATTCCCATCTTTAACTCTCCAAATCATTTTTTTAAAAAATAGCAATGTCCCTTTCCATGACATCACTGTCTCCGGTAACCCTCTAAAACACGAGTGTCAAACTTGCGATGTCACATTGTCATCATGTGACAAATTGTGACTTCTCCCCCTTTGCTAAACCAGGGGTGGGCGTGGCCAGTATGTGATGCATCCGGCCCATGGGCCACGAGTTTGACACCCTTGCTCTAAAAGTTCAGGAAACCTAATGCTAGTTTCTGACCCTCTAAATATTACCCACTCCCATTTTAACAAGTTCCAAAGCTTTTGGGGAAGACTTGAGGACTGAAAGGCCATTGTTGTGCATATTGTGTTTTTCAATAGCACGGGTGGAAATTTGCAGTGTGAATTAATGACAGATCTCATGAAGGAAGGAGTTGAAGCTGATGTCTTAAAAGGCCCAATATGATTGGACGGGGTTTATTTCAGACAGGAAATCTCCAAGGGAGCTGGGAAGAATGGTGGGATTTCAATGGACAGCATCCTGTGTGTCCTTATGCATCCCATTGTGATGTCACTGTGTGTAGATTTCCCTGGCCCTTCTCCCGGTTTAGCAGTAGCACATTTATTGGAGACATTCAAGCTGGCATATTCTGCAGAGCCGACTTCTAAACATGCTCCTAATGCTTTATGAATATGAATAGTGCTTTATCCTAAGGATGTAACACCGCACTTTCAAATGTATCTAATCAGTACTAGGAAATGTAAAAATAGCATCTAATTAGGCCCACAGCTCATTTGTGGATTACAGGTTGTAGGCTGTGTTGCCTAAAGAAACGTGAGGACGATGATCTCACCAGGCCTCTGGTCCCTTTCTAGCTAATTGTCTGCCTCTTTCTGTTGGGTTTTGTTTTTAAACAAAACAATTAGGAAGTTTAACCTCTCTTCTTAATTTGAACCAGAGCCCTGACTCAACAGACTCCAGTCCTCAGGGCTGGGTGGCAGGTCCGACTCGTATATTGTCTGAGCTGAGTCTGTGTTTTCAGACATGCAACTGGAACGGGTGGGACTGGAGGCACAGGTAGGGCTGGAGGAGGTTTATTTACTTAAGTACTTCTGTATGTTGAGGTTGAAGATTCAAGACAGGTTCTGTCTCGTCTCTGAGCAATTAGTTTCCAAATAAGCCGGGACTATGTTGCATTTTCCCTTCTCCTCACTATCACCTCCCCATCCTTTCCATATGAATCTGGACACCCAGAAAAGTGGATTAGACATTGAAATGGAATCGCATGCTCCCTTCCACATCTCAAACCCCTGGACTAAATAGTCTCCCCTGCATTAACCAGCTGTTGCACTGTGAATCTAAGAGACACAATATGACCATGCTTAATTATCCCACACATATAGATAGTTGCTTGGTGCCACCTGTGCTTGCTGTAAGTAAAATGAGACTGGCGAATATCAGGATGCCAAATTCTAGCTGCTTTTTTGCTTTGTTTTGGTGTTATTTTGCATTACATTACTTTTGCATAAAAGTAGCCTAAAGTTAGGGTTGCTTATTATATGCCCCTTCCCCATTTAAAATCTTCACACAATCACACCAAAGAAATGGGGCATACAAGTTTTTTAGTTTGAGAATTGCACATGGCCACTGATTTTTTTTTTCAGGGCCAGGACAAAATTCTTCATTTGATCTGATTTAATGAAATTCAGTTTAATTGGTTGTATGCAGAGGTGGTGTTCAGCAGGTTCTGGAGAACCGGTAGAGGAAATTTTGAGTAGTTCAGAAAACCGGCAAATATCACCTCTGACTGGCCCCGCCCTCAATTATTCTCTGCCTCCCGAGTCCCAACTGATTAGCTGGGTCTTCTTTTGTTGCCCTGCATAGGAGAACGGAGCTGGAAAGCAGGTTAGTGGGGTAGGGATGGAATGGGGATTTTATCCTTCCCCTGCCATGTCCACCAAGCCACGTCCACCAGGCCATGCCATACCCACCAAGCCACACCCACAGAACTGGTAGTAAAAATTTTTTGAATCCCACCACTATTTGTATGCCATGACTAATATCACTGTCTTTGAATGTATTTTTTTGCAGATTCTTTAAAAATTAAGAGTCGTGAAATTAGTTTTGAAGATGTTCCACAGACTGATCCAGGAGTTGTGAGGGAATATAAGTCTCTGGGATTGCCAGTTGCATCCATATGAAGTAACACATAAATGATTCACCTCAGTGACTTGCTGGTATTCAAATAGGGGAGAGCTGTGATGATCTAATTTTCAGTATTGAACTCCCTTTACTTTATTGATTGATCAATAGCTGGCTTCTAAATCATAACCACTAGTTTCAACTGTGTCAGTAATATTCAAATGATTTTTGAAACTTTACAATTTCAGAAAGCAAGGCAGATTGGGAAACAGTGAACTGGGATTAATTGATTTGTATGGAACTCTTTCTGTCTTTAGAACAATTTCTGTTGGAATTTGTTTTTTTTTCCTTCCACACAAGAAATATGTTTGAGAGAATTGGGCAAACATGGTTTGAAAGGGAAATAAAACATTGCCAACAAAAAGACTGGAGTGTCTTTGTGCTATTTCATAAGTACTTATATAGTCGATCGAGCCACTTAACGCTGACATCAATTTAAATTAGAAAACCTGCATTTAATCAGGGAGAGATAACCAATTTGCAAGCTGAGACTGAGAGTTCCTGTAATCAGGGAATGGTAAAGTCATTGGCATTTCTGCTAACATGCATTATTTTTAACACAGGAATATGTCAATGCTTAATTCCAAAGTGGAGAAATCTAATTACAAATACAAAGCACCATGTTGCTGACTTAAAGATAGCTTTTGTTATAAAGCACTAGCTAGTAGGGCGGGCTATGAAGCTTTCCCCTTTTCATTTTGCTCTGTTCCTCATTTTTTTTTTCCCCTATCATTTCACTGGATTCAGCCCTGTTCAAATACTTTCTCCAACATAATTTTCATTAGTATTTCACGTCACGCTCGAGTTTGGCAGAAGAGGTTCAACTGCAGTTTTATAGATATGTGGATAGAGGGAATGACATCCATTTTAGCAGATGAGGTTCAGAGAATGTACAATATTCATTGTACAGTTGTTAAATACTCAGTTTTCAAGTTGCTAGCTTTATGGTTGCTTATATGGAAACTGGAATAAGCTCAATACTTTAAGACTGTATTCAGGCCAATAACCTTTTCATTAAGCATTTTTATAACTTCTACATACAGGTAGTCCTCAACTTACAACAGTTTATTTAGCGACCATTCAAAGTTACAACAGCACCATAATGCAGTATCCCCATGGTCACGTGATTTGCATTTTAGATGCTTTACAACTGGTCCATATTTATGATGGTTGCAGTGTTTTTGATTTATGTCATCACCTTTTGTGACCTCTGACAAGCAAAGTCAACGGGAAAGCCCAATTCACTTAACAACGGAGTTACTAATTTAATAACTGCAGGGATTCACTTAACAAATGCAGCAAGAAAAGTCGTAAGATGGGGGAAAAACTCAACACATTTCTCGCTTAGCAATATAAATTTGGGCTCAGTTGTGGTTGTACGTTGAGAACTACCTGTACACCATTTTTTTTTGTAAATATTTTTTAATCAATACAATCGATACAGCATGAATGAATTATAAGCAGAGCTCTTGCATGTTATTATAAAGTAACTGTTTTCTGACTGGGAGAAAATGTTGTCTTTTCTTTGCTTGTTTTTTTAGATAGAATGGAGTTCCAATCCAAATAATCCTAGGAAATGCAGAAAGATCATTTTCATGGAGCTCATCAGAAAAATGCACTGTAAAGCAGCTTAATATTGACTTACTTTTAATTAATTGCAGTAATTCTTTCCCGTGCATAAATGTTGGCTATGAGTTCCATGCCTAGATCTCGGTCTCTCGTGGACCCTTTTTTCCCACCCATTAATAAAAGATAGTCCTGTGGAGTCTTCAAAAGTGAGCTTCGCTTAGTCTTCCCCTGAACCCCTTTTACAAAGCCAACAGCCCCAATGCTTTTAGTAGTCAAGCAAAACAGTCAGGTCACTTCACTTTGTAGACCTTTTCACTGCAGCTAAGCGAGCAGGACCCACTCAACATTAGTAACTGCTGTAAGAAAGCATACTATTGGCCTGTGTACTAGCCACCAACCCCTCCAGCAGGCTGCCCTAAAGAACAGCCTGTCCAGCTTCTCCAGCTTGCTTTCATGAATGCTTTGCTAGGTTTCTGCACAGGTGCCATCCTGCTCAGGACCCTCTGAGTCTCGTGTTTGGCAAACCAACACAACAAAAATAACCAGGTTTGGGGCAATAGGAACTGCTTTACTGAAGCCAATCACCTTCACAAAGAGAATCACATCCCCTGTGTCTAATAAAAACAAAGAAAGAAAGAAACAGGGCCTAAGGCCAAGAAAGGAACTGCTGTAATAATGGCCTGGAATGCATATAGAGACTTGTTTGTTTGTCTTTTGCTTGCCTGTTTATGCAATTTTCAGTCCTCGTGGTCTTTAGGTGGTTTACATTAAAATATTAAATAATAACTATAGGATCCAATATGAATTGTTTCACCAGGACCAGAAGTTTTGTCTTCTGAGCTTTTGGACTCATGCTAGTGCCCGTCCTGAGGGAACTTCTCTCGGAATTCAGACTCCAGCATGAGCCCAAAAGTTTGGAAGACACAACCTCTGCTCCCAGTGATTGACCCAGATTGGACCCTGAAACGTTATCCTGGGACACATATATTTGCCTTCCTTCATAAAATAACTATTATATAATCAGAAAGTTATAGTTATGTATGTGTACATATTTGTATATGCACAATTATATATCCATGCACCATCGATAAGAATGCACTCATATATAAGAACCTTCACTGGCAATTACTGGGATTTTGTGACACTCCTACCAGTCCCCAAAAGCCAGGTTACTATTCATCATTCTCACCTCAAGGACCAAGCTGTTTCATAAGAGAAGAACGATCCCCAACCATCTCCAACAAAAGGGCAGGAGAATGAATGAATGAATGAATGAATGAATGAATGAATTCTTTATTGGCCAAGTCTGATTAGACACACCAGAAATTTGTCTTGGTGCAAATGCTCTCAGTGTACATAAAAGAAAAGATACATTAGTCAAGAATCATAAGGTACAACACTTAAGGATAGTCATAGGGCACAATAAGCAATCAAATCATACTAGGAAACAGTTGGTATAAATCATAAGGATACAAGCAACAAAGTTACAGTCATACAGTCACAAGGGGGAGGGGAGGAGCGATAAGGAGTGATGAGAAGATTAATAGTAATAGTAATGCAGACTTTGTAAATAGTTGGACAGTGCTGAGGGAATTATTTGTTGAGTAGAGTGATGGCTTTCAGGAAAAAACTGTCCTTATGTCTAGTTGTTCTGATGTGCAGTGCTCTATAGCGTCGTTTTGAGGGTAAGAGTTGAAACAGTTTATGTCCAGGATGTGAGGGGATCTGTAAATATTTTCAGAGCCCTCTTTTTGACTAGTGCAGTATACAGGTCCTCGATTGAAGGCAGGTGGGTAGTAATTGTTTTTTCTGCAGTCCTAATTATCCTCGGAAGTCTGTGTCTGTCCTGTTGGGTTGCAGAACCAAACCAGACAGTTATAGAGGTGCAGATGACAGACTCAATAATTCCTCTGTAGAACTGGATCAGAAGGAGAAGGAAGCATTGGAGAGAAGAGGCAGCATTAATACAGTTGCAGAGATTGTGAAGTTGTGGGGAGTGTTGTGGTTCACCAGCAGCCGGTGCAGATGGCAGCAGTATTAGATCGTGAGGATGAAAGGGAACCAGTCAGGGAGTCTGATGAAGACTTGGACAAGGGTCCTGCATCTGATGCAGGGATGGGGCCAGGACCATCTGAGAGTGGGGTGCTGCCATCGGAGCCGTTGGAGTCTGGCAGCAGCAAAGCAGAGGACCCCAGGGAGCTGCTAGAAGAAGAGAGTAGCTGAAGCAGCAGGGACAACTCGGTGTAAGACTGGGAGGTAATTGCCCCTCCCATAAAGAATAAAAGCCAGCCCTTGGTGAAGTGCTCTTTGCAGGAAGCAAAGAAGTTCATCAGATTCTGATTCTTCACTGAAGCCCTGGGGACTCTGGATTGTCTTTGCTGGAACTTCAGTCAGTTTATCTTCTAATTAAGTGGACGCCTGTTTCTTGGCAGCCTTTTACAACCCTGAAAGACGTACTCTTATCTCAGACAATTGTGTGTAATGAGTTTTGGCTGGGAATGCAAATAATTCCCAGCATCACATTAAAAAAGGTTTGCTTTTACACACAGCATGTTTTCTTAATTTGAACGAAGCCTGGGTCAGAACAGGGAGCATGGGTGAAGATGGGGGAGAGAATGACTGGAGTAATTGATGTCATTGGAGATGAAGTTGGAATATGACTCCAGTTTGGCAATTGGAAGATGTAGGGGCAAGTGGTGTCACATGTATTGCGACATCATGGAAGAAATGACACATTGCTTGTACGTGATACATGTAACACCACTGCAGCTTCTACTGGAGGCCTGCTTACCCTCCTTCCCTCCAGCCCCAGGTCTTTCCCCCCACTCCCCAACCATATCGTAACTACAGAGCTGGAGAAGCTGCCTTGAAGGCTTCTATCATTCACTAGTTCCAGGTATGTGGTGAGTATTGTGGTGCCCACAATCTGAGTCAATACTAAAACCTGGGACTGAGATTGCTTCTACACAACCCCGCCCCTTTTTTTTTCACTCTTTGGTTTTCCCAAATCAGTTGAATTCACCATGTGATATTTTAACTTCCTGCCCGTTTCAAATGCTGGACACAGGCTGGGTAAGAATCAACGCTTTTCTTGACTAGAGTGCAAAATCACCACTGGGTCAGTGCTGCCTCCAAGCATGATGCAAATCCATTTATCTTTTCCTTGTCTGCACAGAGTAAGAGGCACAAATAATTTCTTTATTCCCCCCACCCCTCCCCAAGCCTTCTGTGCATGCTTTATGTATTTGCCTGGTCATTTCTTTTAAAATCAGCAGTAACTGCTCTGCTCTTGTTATAAAGGAAGAAAGGATTTGCCTATTAAGATGTTATTCTCCCTGCATATAACCCACCCCCCTGAAAATAATAATAGTGTGCCCAGGCTTCTTGATAACGCACTGTATATATAAGCAGGAAATTCAAGCCAGGCAGAGACTATCCTTTTAAAACTCAGGAATTGCGTAAGGGATCATAAATGTACCAGAAAGATTAGTATCTGTTTCAATGATTTTGGTTGTTCATGAAACTTGGAGGCAAAAACGCAAGAAAAGTTTCCATAGACATGAAAACAACTCGTTTCCAAATTCCAAGCTTTGCAGACGTTCAAAGTTGCAACTTTCAATAAATAATATTTGCAATTCATGCTGAGCAACAGCTGAGCTAGAATGTCAAGGTTCTTGCATAACTACATGAGCTTAAGAATCAGACATTGTGGGGTGATGGCAATTACTTAATACATTGCAATATTAACCCACCCCCCCTCTTCACTTCTGACTTTCATAATGGCACTTGGCTGATAACTGTCTTGCATATTTAATTTATGTTCCCAGCACACATCTTTTTTTTTACTGCCACAGTTTAATTAAATTTGATCCAAGTGTTACCAAACTTATAATGCTTCTTGAAGGGATCTGTGGCTTTATATATGCCAATTTTTTGTGTTATTTTGCCCCTTTTTCATTATATGGTAAACTAGCTCGATACCCATGTTTTGCTACGAAACTATGTGGTCAGGCTTAGTTTTTGGGGAGAAAAATAAGGGAAATTTTTTTTGTCACTGTCTCCCAGCATCCATTGCTATTAACCTGACTAGTGTCCTGTCAGTGTGTGAGACAGTTGAGGGCTGTTTGGAAACTGAAACAGTATTTGCTGTGTGCACAAGGGGGAGACAGCAAGGAGCCTGGGCATGGCTTAGCTCAACTGTTCTGTACTAAAGCTGCTTGGTGCTGTGAAACTAAAACTGAAACTCCTCTCCTCTGCTTGTGTTTTGCATGGAACAGATTTCTTTTCAGATGGGGAGGGGAAGTAGAACTCCTTAGCATCAGAGCGTGTTAATAATAATACAGGAAATACTAATACCCTGATAGTCCTTTTGAAAAATCCTTTCTTAGTAAGCACCTATAAAGCCAAGAGGAACATTTCAAGTTTGTAGGCTTTATAGTTCTGGAGATTTTGTGATGATGCGTGAGTGGTATTTTGCTTTTATAGAGGGAGAGATTATTATTATACGGTATGTGGTAAATAAATAAAATGTTCAGAGAGAACCATGAATGAAATTGCAATAATCAAGGACATATTTTGAACAGTAATGCCATACAATAGTCAGATGCTACATTTCTGAAGATCCATACAAAATGAAATCAAGCAAAACAGAAGTCCTGTTATAAAACTAGCTAAGATGGGTTTTGGAATTTGGCTAATTTGTAGATATCCAGTTTGAAAGGTATTTGACTTGGACATTTTCCTTGGGACTCAATACTTAGGCTGTCTAGTTTATACAGCATGATAGAAATACTGCAAATAGCTACAGGCACACTTGTCTTACTCATCTATATTAAACTGTGAGAACCCACTCACCTCTTGAAAAAGTTTTTGAAAGTTTTAGATGATGTGCATTTTGTAGACCTTTTAGTCAAATTTGTTTCTGATATCAATAACATGATTTGTTTCTGGGACTGATTCATAGGATTGACTTGTTTAAAAAAAACTGTACTAGGAGAATATATCTCAAAAATTTCTGCATGAGCCAGGCTATAGTTAAAATTAAGTTTTACAAGCTATGTTGTATATTCTACTAATAAACATGTTTAATTGAAGAGATGGCATTGACAAAATATTGTCTTAATAACATCTTCCTGATGACATATTTCCAAAAGGAGCTAAATTAAGACCAACCATTGGGAATATTTAAATGTTATATTAAATATATAACATTTAAATGTTATATTAAATATATATATATATGTTATTTTAAAATGTTATATTCTGCCTATTTTTAGAACGTGAGACTTATTTAATCATTTGTTAAACAGTTTAGTTCTCTTTCCTTCCCCTGAAACTATTCTTTCATTTTTCTTCTTTGACACTAGAAGTAGTTGGTTTGCTTGAGTCTCTTGGCACACAGCTCCTTGAGGGCCCCTTAAATCCAAAAGTTAGTATGAAATTGCATCTTTAATTTTTTTTTTTTAAAAAAGCATCAAAGCCCTATTCAGCCATGAAAGTCATTGGGTGGTTTTAAATTAATAGCTATCTCTCAGCTTAATCAAATTCACAGATTTTTTTTTGTGATAAAGTGATGGAGCAATGCCATGAGCTCCTTGATAGATGAGCCATATAAAAACATATTTTGAATGCAATTCTATCATCAGTTATACTAAAATCCCATCTGCTTTCTTCAGGCAAGTACCCGAGGACAATAGAATGACTAATTCTTTGGGAGCAGCAAATGGGGCTTAATCAGAAAAAATTCCCAGCAGAGTGTGGATTAAGGATTTATAGGGCAATCCTACCTATCATTTCCAAAAGCTTTGATTTTTCAAGTCTCAGTTTCAGCTGGAGATCTATTAGAGTGACTAAGTTTGGTTGTGGCAACTATTAATGCCCACTCTAGGATTAGGGTAAGTCTAGTGCTTGAAAAGTTTCCAAGGATGAAAACTGGGAACCCTCTTGGTGATGTGACCCTTCTGTGCCTCCATAACTTTAGGTCATCGAAGAAGAAGAAGAAGAAGAAGAAGAAGAAGAAGAAGAAGAAGAAGAAGAAGAAGAAGAAGAAGAAGAAGAAGAAGAGAAGAAAGAAGAAGAAGAAAGAAGAAGAAGGAGAAGGAGAAAGAAGAAAGAAGAAGAAGAAAGAAGAAGAAGAAGAAGAAGAAGAAGAAGAAGAAGGAAGAAGAAGAAGAAGAAGAAGAAGAAGAAGAAAGGGTTGTGGAGTTCTTGTAGAGCCCTCTTTCTGTCTTCACAGGGGGAATAAGGATCACCCCCAAGTTATATTCAAATATAATCAGAATCAGAAGATCTAGAAGGGAGTTTGAAGATCTAGTCCAGGGATGTCAAACTCAAGGCCTGGGGACTGTATCTGGCCCATGGGGCTTCCCTGGAAATAGCAAAGGACCAGCCCGCAGTGCCTCTGCCAGTGAAAATGGAGCTGGGAAGGGCTGCACGCAGCCCCCTCGAACTCCGTTTTCACTGGCAGAGGGTTGCAAGAGGCCGTTGCAGTTGAAAATGGAGCTCTTGACCACCACAGACACCGCTGACACAAGTGATGTCGAGCTGGGCATGCCCACCCTGCCATGCCCCCCTCGGCCCCCCAAGGTCAAACACAACACTGATGCGGCCCTCGATTAAATTGAGTTTGACACCCCTGCTCTAGTTCAACCCACTGCTCAAGCAAGAGGAGATCCTGCACCATTTCAAACAAGTGGCTGTCCAGCTCTCTTCTTAAAAATTTCCAGTGATGAAGCACCCACAACTTCTGAAGGCAAGCCCTTCCACTGGTTAATTGTCCTCACTGTTAGGAAGTTTCTCTTTAAATCCCAGGTTGCTCCTCTCCTTGATTATTTTCCGTCCATTGTTTCTTGTCCTGCCTTCTGCTGCTTTGTGAAATAAGTTGACCCCCTCTTCTTTGTGGCAACCCCTCATACATATCGCTGTTATATCACCTCCAGTCCTTCTTTTCTCTAGAGTAGCCACAGCCAGTTCCTGCAACTGTTCATATGTTTTAGTCTCCAGGCATTTAATCATCTTAGTTGCTTTTCTCCGCAGGTTTTTCAAAGTCTCAACATCTTTTTTGTAACGTGGTGACCAGAACTGGATGTTGTATTTCAGGTGTGGTCTTACCAAAGTTTTATGAAGCAGTACTAATGCTTCACATAGTTTTAATTTTATGCCTCTGTTAATAGAACCAAGGTTTGTATTATTATTTTTTGGCTGCTGCCCCACACTCCTGGCTCAGGTTTAAGTGATTGTATTTAAATGATTTTTGTAACTTCCAATACCTGTAGCGGTCTGTGCATTGTTCAATTGCAATTATTCCTGGCAAATTTTTAAGTGGGAAAGATTGAGAATTCAAAGATGTGTCTACCAATGCTAGATAATAGCATAATGTGGCATAATGGATCTCAGCCTTTCCTTTTAGGCATATAGATGACTGCATTTTGGGGTATGTAAATGGCTCTACCCCCCACCCCCCAAGAATATTTATATGATTCTCTGACTCAGTGGAAAATCTGAATTGTCCGTGTGAAATGTCCCATTAATCCCATGCTGCAGCTTGTGATCACACGCACATCACATCCGCCCACGTATAATACACACCCACTCTATATGCACTTAAAGCCCTTTAGAACAGGTAGTCAAGAGACCATTCCTTTGATGTTAAAAGCCCTTCCTTTCCGTTTATGTCTCAGAAACTACAGGGAAGAAATATTTTTCAAGCGTGGAAGTTTTTCTTGCAAATTCCAGGCCAGGCCTTCACCTGTGTTTCCTCCTTTCCTGCCTTCCCAGGCTGAATGAAGAAAAAAGCTTGCGTGCAAGGCACTGATGAGTAAACAGATGTTGGCAACGTCAGTCGTGAGGGTTTCCCTTATTAGGCCCTTTGTTACCATGGTAACTGCCAACTACAACCTGCAAACAGTTACCTAAACCCCATGATGCATCGCCAGCAGAACTCTCACAGAGGGAAAGCTTGTTTATATTTCAGTTACTTAGGCAACCCCATTCGGGGACGCTGTAATTGGGATGCGGGTGTGCCTAAATTTCAGGAGTGCATCTGCGTCCTTTGCTCTCCAAAAGAGCAAAGGGCTACTATGAGTCATTAATAGCTTTACAATCTTGGTGTAAACTCAGTTTTGTTTCCTTTTAAGTGTTTTATTAACAGGACAAAAGAATTCCCTAAACAGCTTATTACAAGACTTTTTTTAAAAAAAAAGAAGGAAAGTATCTCTTTTTTTGGTAGAGTTTAGATAGTAATCAGAATAACAGAATTGAAAGGGACCTTGGAGGTCTTCTAGTCCAACCCCCTGCTCAAGCAGGAAACCCTATAGCATTTCAGACAAATGTTTGTCCAATCTTTTTCTAAAAAAAAATCTCCAGTATTGGAGCACCTACAACTTCTCGAGGCAAATCATTCCACTAATTAATTAATTCTAATTAATCCATTGCTTCTTGTCCTGCCCTCAGGTGCTTTGGGGAATAGGTTGACACCCCCGCTCTTCTTTGTGGCAGCCCCTGAGATATTGGATGACTGCTATCATGTCACCCCTAGTCCTTCTTTTCATTAAATTGTTATAAGAAATATCCATCTGGTTCAGTTCCAAGCAGTGGGAAAGACACTGGAAACATGGAGGCTGATTGGAAAGATGGTTTATTGATGGACAGGACTACATGGGTATGAGGTCCTGGGCAGCTGAACACATGGAGTGGAAAGTGAGGGTTATTTATACCCTCTCTGGGCCCTTGCCCTTGAACTTCCTGTTCCTGTGGCAAGATATGTATTCTATTGGCTATAGTCAGACTCCCATGGGGCCATTTGGGGTCACGTTTCTCTGAATCAAGTTTGGTTGAAGCCTGGAGGGTGATGCAATGTCCCCAGGTGATTTTGCAATGCAGTGAGTCCTGCTGCTAGATAATCCTATTATGTCCTGGAAGGTCATGTCTTAAACCCATCACCCTGGAACTGAAGGTTTTTTGTTTTGTAGATAGGGTGCCCCAGTCCTTCTCAATGGGCACAAAATATCTGCTGGGGGAAGGAGTTGAAGCTCTGAGTTTCTATCTCCCTTAAGATTTCTCTTTCTCTTTTAGGGGGAATATAATATTCTGCCTTTTTAATATTTCCTAACATATTTCATTCTTCTAGGAGTGGTGGGAGCCAACTTTTTACATAGCCATACCAATTCCAGCAACTATTCCTCATATGTTTTAATCTCCAGTTCCCTAATCATCTTTGTTGCTCTTCTCAGCACTCTTTCTAAAGTCTCAACATCTTTTTATATATATAAATGATGTATATAAATGATATATTTAAATTTTATATATATATATTCGTAGATTTTCACGGGTACAGGTATGTAGGTCTAGGTATGTTCGGGTCTTTTCCCATTTAAGATTAAGAGTATCTTGGTGACGTTTCAGCAAGGTCCCACTCACCATCCTCAGACTGGTGCTTTCGGCTTCATGCCAGTGCAAGCAATGTGCGATCGGAGCTACCGTCTCTCTATATATACTGTGGTGGAGGCTGGTGTGCTGGCCTGGTTAGCTGCACTGCTGCCTCTTGATTGGTTGATGGAGTTGATGTTGGTATAATGGGCTGTGTGATGGCCTTGTGAGTTGCAACACAGCAAACGACCCAGGAAATCACAGTACAAGACCAAGGATACCACAGCAATAAAACTCACAAGGTCATCACACAACCCATTACCCAAGCCATTACAACACAGGAGGCTAATGGAAAAGAGATCAAAACACAAACGACCCAGGAGATTACAACGCAGGACTCAGGATACCACAGCAAAAGAACTCTCAAGGCCATCACATAACCCATTTCCCAAGCCATTAAAACACGGGAGGCTAATGGAAAAAAGATCACTGCAAAACAAATGACCCAGGAGCCAAAACAGCACAACATCCAGGATATCTCCACAACAAAACTCACAAGGCCATCATACAGCCCATTATACCAACATCAACTCCATCAACCAATCAAGAGGCAGCAGCGCAGCCAACCAGCCTAGCACACCAGCCCCCCCCCCCCACCAGTATTTATAGAGAGATGGTAGCTCCGATCACACACTGCTTGCATTGGCATGAAGCTGAAAGCACCAGCCTGAGGATGGTGAGTGGGACCTCGCTGAAATGTCACCAAGATACTCTTAATCTTACACAGGAAAATACCGGAACATACCTAGACCTACATATATATTCAGCTTTGTTTGGGTATTTTCCCTTAAGAAACTTAAGAGAACATATATATATATATATAATATCAAGGATATTGTGTATATAAATATATCTCAAGGAGACCAAAACTGGATGAAATATTCCAAGTCTGGTCTTACAACAATCAAGTGGCATTAACACTTCACGTAATCTTGATTCTATTCTTCTGTTAATGCAATCTAGAACTATGTTGGCTTTTTTTAAATTCCAGCAATTCAAAGGATTCAGTGATGGGGAGACCCACTTGGGGTGGGGTGGGGTCTATTTACTTGGATTATTTCTGTCAGTAAACACAATAAATTTCTGTTTCAATAGATGACAGCATCTTGCTGATCTTATCAAGATTGGGAAGCTAAACAGAATCTTGGTTTGATTAGGACTTGGATGGGGGATTAGCTGAGACTGGGAAATTAAAAACCATCTTAGAGGAAGATTGCAAAAACCACTTCTGTATTGCTGCCAAGCAAACTTCATGGATCTTTGTAGGGAAACATTACAAACTGATGTCATTTGCTGTTTCATTCTTCTTCCCCTTTTAGTTTTACTTTGATCAACTATGTGTCATCAAGTCAGTGTCAACTCCTAGCGACCATATAGATAAATGTTCTCTGTGACAATCATCCTTAACTCGATGTTCCAGGTCTTTCAACAGTGAATTCATCACCAACTGAATCTATCCTCCTCTTTTCTTTCACTTTTCTCAGCATTGGAGCAGAGGTGGTATTCAGCAGGTTCTGATCAGTTCTGGAGAACCAGTAGTGGAAATTTTGAGTAGTTTGGAATACCACCTCTGACTGTCCCTGTCCCCATTTATTCTCTGCCTCTCAAGTCCCAGCTGATCTGCTGGGTCTTCTTTTGTCACCTTGTACAGGAGAATGGAGCTGGAAAGCAGGTTAGTGGGGTGGGGAGGGAATGGAGATTTTACAGTATCCTTCCCCTGCCATGCCCACCAAGCTATGCCCACAGAACCGTTAGTAAAATATTTAATCTCACCACTGTGTCAGAGCTTTTTCCAGAGGGTAAGTCTTCACATAATGTGTTCAAAGGATAATTTGAGTCTGTTCATTTGTGCTACTGGTGAGAACTCTGGGTTGGTTGTGTGTTTTCCTGTCTTTCCACAGTGTACTCAATGATTTTCTCTAACACCAAAGTTCAAAAACATCAGTACTCTTTGAAGTCCAAAGTTTTTAAAACATTTAATTATGAGCTTATATTCAAGTGCACTTCAAGACCTAATTTTTGCCACAATAAGCTTATATTTAGGTTTTATTTATTTGCTACATTTTATTTATTTGAGTTATACAACTAAGGCAGTAAAAATATCCAATGCACTTTCTTCCTATTTTCCCCACAACAATAACAACCCTCTTAGGTGAGTTGAGCTAAGAGAGAAGTGACTGGTCCAAGGCCATCCAGACAGCTTTCACAGCTAAGGCAGAAGTTGAACTCATGGTGTCTTGATTTCTAGCCTGATGTCTTAACCACTAGACCAAACTGGCTCTGACTGGCTCAGGTTGTGGGCTATGGGAGCATAACTGACACCAAGACGGCCATTGGTCTTTCTAGTCTACAGGATTGGGATTCCAGTGGTCTCCCACCTGTACTAGCCATTCTGTCCCTGCTTAGCTTTCTGGGAATGCCAAGAATGGCTAGTTCTGCATTAAATGTGTAAAGGTCCATGAACCCTGGGCTTGTTTAACATTAGCCTTCTCACCATCTATTCTTAGTCATTTGAACATATCTAATATTCTTTCCTCCTTTTATTTTCCCCATAACAACAACCTGCATATCGAGAACCCTGTGGGGTAGGTTGGTTTGAGAGAAAGTGACTGGTCCAAAGTCACCCAGCTATCTTTCATACTAAACTAGATGGGACTAGAACTCACAGTCTTCCAGGTCCTAGCTTGCTGCCTTAACCACTAGACCAAACTGGCTACATAAATTTTGGGAGCATAATCAGTGGGAAGAGATTATGGAAAGGTTCATTAAGTATCAGGGATTTCTTTTGAATATTGTCTGGAAGTATATAACAAAAATAAGAAAATTGTCAGAACTTATAAGAACATTGCAGATCCACAATTATTCCTCTTCCAGGATATGTCATTGACAATCATCATTATGTATTACTATTTTGCATTAAACTAGCCTTGATCTTTTAAAAAGTATTATTGAACAAAGGTTGTCCAGATTATATTTCTTTCTGAGTATCCATATTATTTTAGCTTTGCTTATTATTATTGATGCTCAGGGGAGGGATCATAGATGTTATATAAAGGAGTGGGAGAAAGGCAGATGGAAACTTTGCCTCCTCTGATTCTTCCTGAATAAATATTCTCTCTCTCTCTCTCTCCTTCCCTCCCTCCCTCCCTCTTCAGAGCAGAGTCTCATTCAATTCTATACCATCCTTAGCTCTGATTGGCTGCAGAGCCTGCCACGCCCCCTCCCCTTCAGAGATTGTTTGCTGCTGCCCCGTGAAACCATTTTGTTCGGCTGTCTGTTTCCTAATGGTTGACATTTTGCTTTGTTTCTGAATAATCCTGTGGTTGACCCAATGATGGCCCATTAAATCAATGAGCTATCCTCAATCCTAGAAACAGAACCATTACATCAACCTGTGGTAACCTTTCCGTTCCTAATCAATATGAGTAAAAGGTGGTCTCCTTGCCTTTTCATTTCCAGTCTATAGAATTGTCTTTATTTTTTTATAAAAACTTTTTTTTATATAAAAAAAAATCTGAAATATTTGTTGTTATAAAGAAGAATATTTGTAGCTCAGGATTGAAAAGAGGGGTCCTTGGTGCTTTCTGAGCTTGGTTGGTTTTTTGCAGACATTTCATTACCAGACCTAGTAACATCAGCAGGGGTGGGATTCTACAGGTTCGTACCTATTCGCTAGAATTGGTTGTTAACATTCTAAGCAGTTTGGAGAATCGGTCGTTAGAAGAAATTACTGGCCTAATCCTGTAAGGAAGGCAGGAAGGAAACATTCTGGTGTTGCTTACAGAAACTGCTCTCTTTTAACCCTTATTACATTCTTGGCAGGACTAGACTTCCTGTCTCAGGAATGTCTCTGGAGTTTTTTCCCACTCCTTTGCTGGTACTTTGCTTGTGTGGAGTGACCATTCAAAGTTACAATGGCACTGAAAAAGGTGACTTATGACCATTTTTCACACTTATGACTGTTGCAGCATCCCCACAGTCATGAGAGGCCAGGCGAGGAGATGCGTGCCTTGATGTGAGTGATATTGAGTTGGCCGTGCCCAGCCAATAACATGACCACCAAGCCACGTCCTTCCAGTCACATGACCACCAAGCCATGCCCACCACCTAAACCACACCCACAGAACCGGTTGTTAAAAAATTTAAATCGCACCCCTGATTACCAGTGCTATCAAACAAGGAGTCCTCATAACTGGTCTTCCTTGCTACAAAGTAGAAAAATGACCAATCAGGTCTTACAATGGAAGTTTTTTAAATTGGCTTAAGAAGTGGCTGGAGACAGCATGGGAAAGAAGTTAAGGCTGCAGTGTGAAATTGTCTGCAGTGCAAATGAATGGCATGACAGCCATCACAACACAATCTGAAAAGCCTCCTAGACACACCAACAGTTTGTGATCTTTAAGTCCTGTCCACGGCATTCATATTTTGCTAATGTAAAAATAACTTAATTTGCTATTAACCAGTCTGTACATACGATACATTGATGGGAAAAGAAAACTTGCATTCAGTAACACTATAGCCAAAAGAACTTATTTATTTCAGTTTCTGAGTAAAACATATGATGTTTCAAGGAAATCTTTCCTTTACTTTCTTCCAAATAAACCTGAAATTTGAATTGGAAAAATAAATGTTTGAAGAAGACACAGAAATCAATATGAAATACCAGCAATGATTGATTTTATTGTCTCTCCAGAGAATAATACTACTATGTTCTCTTATATAATACAGCTGATGTGGAAATGAAATTAAAATTTAAAAAATACATTGTAATTTCATTTTTTGTTATTGGTCATAATTTTCTCAAAGGCTTCAACATATCAGTTAAGAGAGGCAATTCGTCTCTGCTGTGATCTCTTACTAAAATTCATGAAATTATGCTTGTGCTGAACTGCCTCTTTGCATGTTCCCTGGTTATTAGGTGGCCTTTGCTGTTCTTATTTCTAGGTGACTAGCTCCAAACCACCCAGTTGGTTTTCATGCCTAAACTACACTAGAACCCACAGTGTTCTCATGGAACATCTTGCAATAAAACCTGTTGTCTTTTCTTTCCTGGTTCAAAACTTATGTCATCAAGTACATTCTTTGTCACTGTCAAAAATGTCATTTAATATCATACTGTTTTTATAGCAGCTCTTTTAAGATTGCCTGGATTTGAAACCAGAGCAAGATGCCCTGTGGCACAAACCACTGAAAGGGATGGCCATTAATCTCCCCTTCATTTTCTAGAAAAGGAAATCTTTGAAGTGACTGGATGACTTCATACTTCCAGTTGACTTGGGTGTAAATGCAGGTTATAGCCAATATTGCTGCATCTAATTGCCTTTTGTGGCTTCTTGCATTCCATTAGATATGGCTGAAAAGATTGTAAAGACATTCCACTGTTAGTCATTGCTTATGTCAAATGAAGCCATAATAGATGGCATCAGGAAGATCAAAATATTTTTTTTAAAAAAGTCCTGAGGTGGATTGACGTTACTATACACATCCGGATTTTTATTTCCATTGTAAATAAAGGCAGGAGTTAGCGTGCATTTATAGATGCTGAACAGACCAAACACATCTTTGAGTGTAAATATATAAAATAATCCAGTAAAATATATTATCAGAATCATTATAATCTACATTATTCATTAGCAAATATTGTTCAGATAAGTATATTTACAGTATACCATAGTACAAAGGACACATAAAAAGACCATGCCTTCAATGCTCTACATAGAGAAATAATCTGAATATGTTTCTTTTAAAGGCCATGATCATGTAGATAAAACCATTCTATTTCAAGGATAGATTAACAGATTCTGGTGAAATGCAACAACATGACTTTTCATCTGAGGTTTCAAGGGCAGCTATTCCCTTAAATAATTCATACTAAATGTCCCCAAACTATAGAGTGTAATAATTACCCTTGAGATGTGAACTAATCTGTAGCTCTTATCTTGCGAAACCTTAGGTATGTTCTTTATAAAATATTTTTGTCAAAGATTCTGCTGGAAATAAAGTTGGACATCTTACTTCCTTATTACTTTGAAGTACTATAACCATTAAAATTAAATCTGGATTGTGTTAATCAAAGATCCACCTTTCAAACTCTGAGAAAAGTGTATTACTAAAAGTCTGCACAAGTACAATAGCAGCAATGAACAATGTATCTAATTTAAATTCACATATATAATTTCAAGACAAGTAATTGGGATTCAGGCCTATTGAGTCACAGGTAGTCGTCACTTTCCAACCATTCATTCAACAACCAGCTAAAGTTATGACAATGCTGAAAAAAATAATTTTATAGCTCATTTATGTCCTTTCAGTGTCCCTCAGTCATATGATCATCATTACAGTAAACAAGAATTGTCCTTTGTCTGACCTGTGGTTTTTTTTCTCCCCTTGCAGAATACAGAGTTCGGAGAGAAAGCGATTGCAAGAAATTATTATTTTCCAAAATAGGAACCCTTTGAATTCGCTCTGAATTTTACTTCAAGAAAATGTAATTATTCCTACTCTCAAGAACAAAAATCAGGACTCAAATCTCAGCTTGATGTTTCCCATGTCTGGATAAACCTGATGTCAATTATAGGCATTTTAGGATACAAACAGTGCAACCACATTAAAAGCAGCTGTAGAGTCAGTGCTGTGAACTGCATTTTTCTATCATTAATAGCTTTGATGTAAGAGATGCAGAGGAGAAAAATTATTTGAGGAAGCATTCTGTGATTATTCCATATGCTGGAAGGGATCTGTGGTTTTAGTGGCATCATCAAACTGACTAGCATTTGCCTTCCCAATGAAATGATTTAGTACGATTCAAACCCAGCCTCAAACACACACACTCAGTGGGGAGGGGTAGGGAAACAGCTCAGTTATGCGCCTTCCATTAAGTAGTACTCATGCACTTTGCTTTGGGTAGGGTTTGGAACGAGCGAAAATGGTGCAATCCAAACTAGAACTGCAGGCAAAATGGGAATGGTTAGCCACCAGATTTTAATTTTTATCTGTACTCTGTAGCCACAAAAAGGATGATTAATTAATTCAAAAGGGCACAGCCATCTGATATTTTTTCCTAGTTAATTTTTAATTTTCATCCTTAAAAGGGGTGGGTGGGGAATTATTGGTTGGTGGATTCTGCAGCTTCATTTAGTTTCTTTTGTATTTCTTCAGTTCAATCATGTCCTATTTTTACAGACTCTGTAGTCCCTGTAGATTGTCCCTGTAGATTGGTAAGGTTTTTTCAGAAGTATCTGTTATTGCTTTCTTCCTAGAACTAAGAAAATGTGACTGGCCCAAGTCATCCAGTTAGTTTCATGCCCAAGTAGGACTAGAATTCATAGTTTTCCAGTTTCTAGTCTGATGCCTTTTTCCATTACACCAAAATGACTCTCATTTTCCCCTTACTCATCCGTGTAAGAATTACCAATTCAAAATTTCATACACTGTATATTAACAGAATCTGAGCTGGCAGTAACTTATCAGGAAAGAGACCTTGAAATTGGACATAGTTCACAGAAACTATGTGTGATTACTACAAAATAAACAAAGAAACATAGTGCTTGAAACCAATAGTAAAGTAATTAAAATAGCACATTTAATACTATCCTATGTAGGTCAATGGTCAGCTGTCCTGTTGGACGCCTTGCACAATTCTGCATTACAGAGCTGGAAATGGTGCAAAGAAGGGCAACCACATGACCACAGTCTGGAGCAACTCCCAAGACTTGACGTAAGAGCAAAAGTAGAAAATATGACAGACTTATTTAAAAGCATGCCTAGGTTGGAAAATAGTGATAAGAATACATTTCTCCATTTCTCACCATGTTAGAATTCAGAGCAATTCCTTAACATTCTCAAAGAAAGTGCTTCTTTGCAGGATATGTAATTCAACTGTGAAATTTGCTGCCAGAACTGGGGGGATGGTCACCCATTAAGACCAGACAAATGCATTGAGGAACAAACCGTTTGGAGATACGGTTCTTGATGACAGTTGCTGTGTCTGAAAGCAACAGTGAAAGAGCACTGTCTCCTCCCCATCCAGGCTGGTGCGTTTTCTGAAAGCTTCGGTTTCTCCTGTATAACACATAACATTGGTCTATATCACAGGTCAAACTCGATTGAGTTGTGTGATGTCACATAATGTATCATGACGTTTTTTGCCTTTGTGCAGCAGGATTGGGCGCGGTTTGCGCATAATGCATCCGGGCCACCAGTTTGACACCCCTGGTAGATGGACATCTGCTCCCATAGGGCTTTTAATGTTGTTTACACTTGCCCATCTACATCTGCCCTCATGGACAACGACAAAAGTTTGTTGGAGCAATAATCTAACTTTCCTGGAGGACACCAAATTGCTTTTGCTCCCAGTTACATTGTCATCCAAATGCAAATAAGAAAAATCAAATCCAAGCTTATCAACTAGACAGAATGAAAAAAAAAATAGAGTCACCAATTAAAAAAAGATCTTCATAATGATATTCAGGATAAAGATATATATCTACGGTGTGCAGTGGCATTTACATGTTTATGAAATTATTTGCTATCATATGAACCAACTTGTTTGGTGAATTCCTCCTTTATGCCTTCATCAACCGCCATAATTCAATTATCACCTCACTGTAGCCTCCAACCTGGTTGCTGGCTGATATGCATCAGCTATATAATATATCTTGCATCATGAGAAGATACACATGCGTGATTGCCTAAGCCTGTTTCATGATGTGGTTTGTGGAAGAGGACAAGTCTTAGCATGGAGCCTGTTTGCAACCAGATCAGTGAAAGAGGGGCAAGATCCTATCCTCCTCATCCCTTACAATTCCCAGATGTGCTGAACAAACAAAACAAAACCTCCAGCCAAAGGAAACTAGCATTTCTTTCATCCCTCTTTTTTTTCTTTTGCTTAATGGAACTGACAGCTTTTATGCTTAATAGTTGTTTGTTCTCTCACTCAGGGAACGAGCATTGTATTGTGCAACTCTAGAACTATTTCATGCTAATACTGATGCTGTGCGCACTTAGTTGTTGGAGAGACTAATGGGTGAGAAAATCCTATGGAGATTAATATTTAAACCCACACAATTTATGCAGAGCAAATGCCATTTTCAATACCAGGGAGTTTTATTCCTACAACTTTTACTCTTCTTGGAATCTTTATCCTATCTAAATGCACATAAGGGATGTTTCGAGGAGGCTTTAAAGCAGAAGTAAATTTAATCAAGTTAAATCACAGTTTAAACACTGAGATAAGCCAAGAGTGACAATAAAAGCACAATGATCTGAAGGTCACCACTGAAAATGCAAAATGAAATAAAGGACTCCAAAAAGACAGAGAGATGCAGTAGTTAAGGTGTTAAGTCCTAATCCACTTTAAGCTATGGAGGTTCATGGACCAATCACAGTCCCTCAATCCAATTCATATAGGGTTGTTGTGGGGGAAAAATGGGTGAAGGATGTAGGGGTCCTTGGGCTCTTATACAAAAGATGGGATATAACTCTAAATTTCATGGATAAATAATGTAAGAACATAATAAGAATAAGTATTGAGTAACGAAAGGGCCAAAAGTCTTTCAAAGAAATCTTAACATCAGTGTCAACTGATGTGCGCCCATTGAGAAATCAGCAGACTTAAGGACCGGTAGGACTGTAGTTTACCTATGTTCAAGGTTTCTCCTGTCTGCAAATAACTACACTGAGGACTCCTATAGCACATAAATGAGAATGACTGCAACATTATTTTGCAAGAAAGAAGCACAACTGGATAGCAAATTACAAGGAGAAGCTGGGACAATAGGTCAGACTTGGAAATGGATAAAAAAGACTCTAGAAGAAGCCAGCAGTAAATCACTTCTGTACTATTGCCGAGAAAAAGTTATGGGCAATTCCATGGATCAGAAACTAATAAGGTCAATTTGGAGATACTTTATCTTTAATGTGATGATTATCCTACTTCCTCTCCGTGCTACGGTCTTCCATTCAGCAATGTCCCTTGCTTTGTTTTATATTGACTGGTTATTTTGTTGCTGTTTTTAATCATGTGTTAGTCACACAGAATCATAATTTGTGAATTAATAATCTACATGCATTGAATTAATGGATGGACAAATAGAGAAATATATGGATGATTAGAGAAATATATGGATGATTAAATGATGGTTCCATTTTGACATCATGGTTAGGGATAGATCTCTATCCCTTCTTTCTTCCAAATTAAATATTGTAAGGATAATTTCATCATTTCCCAGGCTCTTCATAAGGTTGCCATTAGGAACTCTTCAGTCTTAAAGCAGAGAGATATTAAATGAATACAGGTGCAAATGTTAGTTTGGGGATGGGTACTTGAGGAACACAGAATTTAGCACTTTCCAAATCATGAGATTTTTCATCTGAGTTTAGACTTTCCTTCACAACCTGTCTAGATTAATCTGACAAATTATCCTGTTGGTTTACAGATAATGCGAGCATTACATTTTATCCCACAAGGTTATTTGCACACATTAGACAATGTGTCTGTAATCTGGTATGGAAGCCAGCAAGAAAAAGCCAGATGTGCCCTTAGCCCAAAACCTTTAAATATAGTTCTCAAGATATGCAAAAGCTATTCCCAAATTTTAAAGAGAAATCATTTAATACCTGCCTCTTGAAAGTACTTATATTAATATTTAATTTTAATTAAGCTCAAATTAAAATTAAAAAGCTATAAGATTTACATGTACCTCTTAGAGGACAACAGCAATTGGGGCCAGAATTGCCATTGCTAAGGGATGCTGTGATAAAACCATGACTGTGTCAGTTAACCACAGCAATTCTTGCAGTCATGGTTACCTTATTAAGTGAGGATCACTCAGTTGCTTAAGTAAGGCTCTCATATGATGCCGACTTTTGACTTCCAACTGGCTTCTTTATTGACTTCACTTGTAGGAACCTGGCAGGGAACATCGGAGATTGTGATCACATGACCAGGGGATATTGTGACAGCTACATAGGGGTGGGATCCTACCAGCATACAACTGGTTCCCTTTGCGCACATGTGTGCCAAATGCACCCATGCACACTACTTACAAATTACTGGGTCTGTCAAGCATTCATCTGCTCCAGCTGATGAGCAGCACTCAGCTGTGCCATGCAAAGCAGCTGAGGAGGACAAAAGTAGAGACTAAAGGTCAGGCTAGAGTCCGGGTAGGCAGGTGGGCCAAACAGACAACCAGAAGATCGTTGCACCGAACTGGTTTGGTGTCAGCTGCTCTTCTGAGCTACCAGTTCTATAGAACCGGGCCGAACTGATAGAATCGCACCCCTGCAGCTGCAATTATGAGGACACCATTTGTTCAGCCTCACTGTAACTTTGAACGGTTGCTGAATGAATGACCTGTAATTTTTTTATCTAATTTACAATCCTCATTTCATGGATTATAGCCTCCATGGCCACTCTAAGGTTCTCAGCTAGGAAAAAAAAGGTATGCTCTATTGTTGTGAATTATAGGTGGCAAATCAAGAAGTCAATGGCATGAGATATCCTATCCAGCTTATAACAAAGAGGTAAAGAAACAGCTGGCCAAGGACAGCCAGCTAGTAGTTGCGGTATATCAATGCATATTGGCTACACCTTGTAAATTTTACAACTGTTCGAGAGATAATTAAAAGCAGTAAATTGCCATGTTTAGTTGGCTGCTGCCCAACAGAATGTGAATGAATTATGTACTGTTCAGGATGTCAACTCTTCAGAGGAGGAAAACCAAGGATCAGTTGGCATTTTCTAGAAGGCATAGAGAATGGACTTGAAGGATAGGAGAAAGAGCTACTACAAGACACTGATCAGATAAGAGGAAGTTGAGCCCAGTCCAAGAAAATAATGGGAGAAAACATTTCAGACAAGCTCATCCCAAGTTCACATGAAGATAAAGTAAGAAAAGCACATTCAGACTTGCAAGACTCTATTATTAAAGCTTTTACAATAAAAGTCACCCGGACCATATAGCATTGGTTTCTTTGCCTGCTCTGTTTTACAGAGTTGACACCCCATACATCAAGAGTCATGCCCCAGGTCATTTATAGCATAGCATAAGATAGGACAGAAGATCTGGAAAGCTCTAGTTATTTAGAAAGGTTTTCCCCTGGAGATCTACATTGAGAAAGAAACATAGATAATTAGAATTGCTGGCACCTTTCATTTTGATCATTTAATGTTGTAATCATGGAACGAATCTAGTGCAATAAAAGTACTACAGGTGTTGTTTTCAGGGTAATGGTTTCCTTTCTACTACACACAAAAACACACCTTTTTCCTTGGCATAATTCTCAGAGAATCAATCTTCCCACAGGACAATTCTGTTTTGCTTACGTGTGGGGAAGGGAAGACCTGTAAGAAAAGAAAAGAAATATCTTTTATTTCTTTGATAAATAAAGTTGTTGTCAATAATGAGTGCCTTTTCAGAGAGAGAAATATTTTTAAAAGGAAAATGATTATGTCCTAAATATATTGAGAGGAAAAAAGTACTAGGGTAGCTTGGCACACAGGACCAAAAAAAGTCAAGATGGTAGTTACAGCCATGTGATTTTTCTGTTTCTTGCACATAAAATGCAAAAGTGATGTGGAGCTTCAATCACAGCAGTCCGACTCTGAATTATTTCACAGAGAAGGGGGGGAGGGAGAGGGAGAGAGGGAGGGAGAGTGTGTTGTAAATACTCCTTCTCCTCACAAAAGGCTTGTTTTGTGTCAATTTAGCAAGGACCATGGTGATGATTCCTTAAGTATTGACAGCTTCCTTGTTCTGCTGGCCCTTTGGGCTTTCCCAGGTACAAATTAGGTTGGGGGGTGACATCCTTCCTTTCATGGCACAGGAACGGCACTGCAAGAGTGACCCAGCCAGACAGGAGGCTGAAGCTTTTAGCAGTTAGGGTGAGCAATAAAAGCCAGTAATAGGGCAGGAAGTGGAGAATGAGAAGGTGATAGAATGAGAAAGGTAAGTTGAGCTACCAGTGGACAAAACAATAGATCAGTGTTTCTCAACTTGAACAACTTTAAGATACAGTACATGCACTTCACTTCCCAGAATTTTTCAGCCAGCAAGTAGGCTAGGGAATTCTGGGAGCTGAAGTCCACATATATTTAAGTTATTGAAGCTGAGAAACACTGCAACATGGCATTAAAGGATGGGAGGATAAGTTGGGCAATAAGCAATAGAGAGCAATGGAGCATCCAGTGAAACTAGAGAAAATGAGAGAAGCAATAGAGTGAGTGACAGAATGTAGGAGAACACCTGTGTAAGAGACTGGGGGTGGGGGTGGGGGGAGAAAGTGACTAAGGGAGACAGTATGCAAGAACCAGATCAGGGAATGAGAATGGATGACAGAGAGTGTGATGGGGAAAGCAAGAGGATCAGCAAAGAAGAGAAAGTGAGAGGATGAGCTAAAGAAAAAGGCAAGCAAGTGAGTGATAGAGCAAAAGAGATAATCTACTAATCATGAATTGATGGGTGGAATGGGACAACTTGCTATGGCCAACTCATCCTGGCCAACTTGCCACAACCAACTCACTGTGGGGACAATACAACATGAGATAACTCAAGAGAAGGACAAGTGAATTGCAGCAGGCAATCCTTGCTTCTAACTTGAAAAAGTTCAAACCTAAAGCAAGACAAGGCCCACTGCTATTGACTTGTTCTTCTCTTGAGTTATCCCATGTTCCAAAGCCAGGTTAGCTCCAGTTTTACAGGCCAAGCCCATTTTCAACTACGAGAACAGCAAAAATTTTCCAGCGACTAATGAGCCAAACTAATATAGTACAATTGTTGTTTTTTTAAAAAAATATATTTGGAACTGTTTTGCTTATTTCTAAAGTTTTGCAATGATGAAGTACATCATTTTAATAATGAATCATATCAATTAAAGTTTAAGAATATTTTACTTTCCTAACTCTAACCCTATTTGGCTGATTTATTTAAATGTTTTTAGCTCGCTATTTCATTATTGAAAGTGGTCTCAAAGCAGACATAATTCAGTGTATAGTTTGATGTTACATTTGTTTCAGCTTAAATTTAGTTAAGAATGACACATTTCTTTTAAAAAACTGGTATGGTTTTCCTTAGATGATACTTTACAATATAAGTAAGGGATCATGGCAGTAGCTTCCCATGTTTGGAAGACCTTCAAAGAAATATATGTTAGGAAAAGGAAGGTGGGTACATTATAGCTCCTTTCTTTAAAAATTTAGTTTTCACTGAGCAAATCATTTTTGACTTAAAGAAGCATTTGATGATTCATCTTCTGCTATTTTTTTTTATTCCATTATGTCGGGAAATCTATTGTATAGTTAAATCTTGGATTTATCACTGATCATTGAACTAATCATACTCAGAGGTACAGTTCAAATTTTGTCTCTCCTATGAAGTCATTTCATACATTTAGGCAGCTGTTGTCTTTGGAGATAATACATGCAATGTGATATCACTATTACTCATATGTATTAAATGCTCATACCTTATTGAAAATGAGTCAAAGCCCAAATTTCATAAAATTTCTAATGGAGAATATGCTAAAAACTTATACAGGTAGTTTTTGACGTATGACCTTAATTGAGCCCAAAATTTCTGTTGTTAAATAAGACATTTGTTAAATGAGTTTTGCCTCACTTAATTTTCTTGTTGCTTTTTTGCCACAGTTGTTAAATGAATCACTGCAGTTGTTAAGTTAGTAACACAGTTATTAAGTGAATCTGGCTTCTCCACTGACTTGGCTTGTCAGAAGTTCCCAAAAATAGATCACATAATCCCGGGACACTGAAAGTCATAAATATGAATCAATTTCCCAATATCAGAATGTTAATCTGATAATTCTCTCATAATTCTGTGGCTGGGGTTTTCTATAGTGGCTAGGGTTTTGGTGTCATTGAAGTTGATGCAATGACCTGTGGCTTTCATGTGTCGGACTAGTGAGGAAATGTGTTCCAGCTTTTTTACTGCATTTTTGTATTCATCTAGGCGGGTACTTATTCTTCTATTGGTCTGTCCAATGTATGTGGCAAGGCATGATGCACGGGGGATATGCCTTGGTTTTCCAGGTCAATTTTATCTTTAGGGTTTCTTAGGATGGCTGCTATTTTTCTGTCTGTTCTGAAGGCAGAATTGATACGATGCCTGTGTAGTATCTTATTGATTTTGTCTGTAATGCCTCAGGACAGCTGTTCCATAGGTCTGTGGAGATCTAGAAGATGAACAGACCTATGGAACAGCTATCCTGACTGATGGTGGCAGATGAGATTCTGCTGATACGTTGCTACAACTTTAAAAGCACAACTATAATGACGTGGGAAAATACCTGAACAAAGCTGAATACCATACATGTAAGTACCCGCAAAAACTTTATATATATATGTATATGTATATATACATATGTGTGTGTGTGTGTGTGTGTGTATGTGTATATGTATGTATATATTAATTTTACTTCCCCAAATATCTCATTTTAAACATTTTATTCAATATCTCAAGAACTAAAATAAACAGCAGAATAGGCAACAGGTATTTCCTGTCTTGTCTCTTTTTATATATCGCAGGATTTTTATAGTCTTCATTAACAATTATTTGTATGTATCTTACCCATTTTATAAAATTCATTCCAAAATTCATATCTTCCAAAACTTTAAACAGGAAAGCCTAGTTCAAATTGTCAAAGGCTTTTTCTGTGTCTAAAATAATGAATGTGGCTTGTTTTTTCATTGTGTTGTGCCAAGTATTCCAAAAATCCAGCACATTTCTTATACTAGCTTTTAACAGTGTTTTAGGGAAAAACTCACACTGAACCTCAAATTTAAATTCCTGCAAAATTATATTCAGCCTCTCTTCCAAAATTGTTGTATAGTCATTATTCAGTAATGTCACCCACTGATGCTTTCTTATTAAGGTTAAATTTTGTCCAACCTTAGGCATTAATGCTATATAAGCTTCTTAGTTTCCTGGCATCTTTCCCTCTGTAACCCTGATTCATTATATTTTGTAAAGTTTGCAAAAATTCATCCTCAAAGCATTTATAGTTAGGAAGCTGATAATCCATCTAGCCCAGTCATCTTTCGTGTTTTAGTCTTTTTTTTATAATTTTGCAAACTTTCCTTATTATTATGGATCCATTCTTTTTCTATGGAACCTTTGGTAAATTTTGTTTCTGTAAATATTCATCCATTTTTTCCCATGGAAATGTCTTGTCCTTTACAGACATTGGAATAACATTAATTATACTTTTTGAGCAACTACAGTATCTGTTATTTCAGTATCTCTCTCTTGTATTTTCAGTGTCATTTTCTTTTCTTTTTCTCCTCAAAATTTATATGTAAACCACATCCTTGGTTTATTTTCAATTTGTTTATTATGCAGAATTCATTTTTATTTCCATTTAATTATCAATGTAGAAACTTAATTTGTTGAGAAAATATTAAGATACTTAAATTTAGTAGTTGGAGCAGAGGTGTAATCTGTAATGAGCCAGAACACACAGTTGATTCGTAGCAGCTGGCTCCTTCATGAGGCAATCTACACTGTGATTGGTTGCCATGGTTGTAGAGTGGGAGGCAGAGTTCCCCCCCCCTTGTCTTTTTCTTCTGTGTGCCCAGTATACTCTGTGATTTACCTCATAATGCTCCTGTTTGCCTGACTCCCTAGTTTGCTATGGTATACAGTTGTAAAGCATGTTTATATAAAATTACAATTTTTGTCAATATCTCTCACTTCCTTTGGGCACTGGCAATGCAATTCCCTGACAGAAAAGGTTTTTATATTTTTTGGAAAGTTCTTTTATTTGTCTTCTATTTATCCCATCCAAAACAGCTTGTGTTTTTTCCTTGCCTTTTTTTTTTGAGTTCGCTGTTATGTTGCATATATACAACGTGATTATATTTATGCAACACAAAGACTTTGTTTGCATTCCAAATCATTCTTATATCATGAAGACTTTGTTTGCATTCCAAATCATTCTTATATCATGAAGACTTTGTATTCCAAATCATTCTTATATCTCTACCATTTTATTACTTTAAAAAAACTGTTCTAAATTTCTTGTCACACTCCCCCATTATTTACCCTCCATCTAAAAGATCTGAGTTTCCATGTAAGAAACAATCTGAAAAGGTCATTGGCAATATCTCTATGAACCTTAGTTGTCAAACCCCTTCAGAATCCAAATTACTATTCTAAAAAAAACTTTTTCAGAAAAATAAGTATGTCTTTTGACGTGCCATTTTTATGTCTCCATGCAGCAGCAAGTTTTAAATTATCCATCAAATTTTTTAAAAACTGCTTTTGATAGAGTCTTGATTACAAGAGGGAAAGTAAAAGGGTTTTCCCCCTTTTTGTGCTTTGACTTTTGGTTCCCTTAATGTTTTTATATCAAATAGCACTCTGTAGTTACAGTCACGATCATGATCTGGCTTATATCATTTATCTGTATTTTGTACAATCATACAGTTGTCTACACTATTTAATGCTAAACAAATAATATTCCTACAAAAGTTAGGTCTGTCTGTTTAATTCAAATATTTTCAAAAGCACTTTCATCGAGTGCTTTAATGCTTCAAAATTATTGTCCCCTTTGTCCATTTTAACCTTTTTTTTACATCCAATTCTTTTTAACTGTTTTTTGCTGAAAATTTAAATCCTTGAAATGCTTTTGTTCTTTCCTGCTTCTTTAATCTAGAAAGAATGTTGACTGGCCAAGTGGATTTTTTAAATCTTGCCACTCAGAAAGTAGGTATATCTTTATCTATAAAGTAATTACATCTTAATTACTTAAGAGATTAAGAAAGTGAGACTTTTGTGAATCTTATGTCCATATAGACTACATTATGATTGTGAGTTTGATTAAAATTCCTCAACCCACAGACACTTGACTCAAAGTTTACCACAAATTTCTTGGTTCCTGTGAACTTCTCAAAAGGAGAAGCTGTCTGCAGTGAAAGTGCATGACCTCATGGTTACCCCTTGTCCAGAGAGATTGTACCATCCATAATTATTGCAATTATTATTTTATTTTGATTCACAGTTCTGAGAATTATTATGACATCAGAATTATTTGATGGGAAAAATACCTTATGCAGGAATAGAATGGAAAAATAAATCATTTTGAATGTGAGGTTGTTGTTTATAACAAGCTTATGATGCTTCAGAAAATACCACATGATCTAATTTGTATAAGAAGAATTAAATACCTTGAATATCATGGACAAGCAGTTTCACTTGGAAGAAAGAGAAGGGGGGAATTGAATCCACTTCTATTCCTTTTTCCTTCTACTTACTAGAAGGCACAAGAAGTTCCCATAGTTGCGTTCACTAGCTGTGCTAGTTATGGTCTGTTTTATTTCTAGTTTTTTAACAAGTGACACTAGTTACATTCACACAGAACTAAAAACATAACCATTAGTTGCAAAACCATAATGGCTGGCTTCAAAGATAATGCCAAGCCAAACTGAACCAGTCCATATTGATAGTTGTATTGATGATGGTTGAACCAAATCACTGCATTAAAGCAGCAGCATCTCTCTGTGACAGGGGTCTTCACACTTGACAGCTTTAAGACTTGTGGACTTCAACTCCCAGAATTCCTCCTCCAGTCATATTAGCTCAGGAATTCTGGGAATTGAGGTCCACAAGTCTTAATGTTTCCAAGTGTGAAGACTCCTGGTCTATGATTTTAGATAGGAGATCTTCTATGCCCTTAAGGATATTAGATACATACTGTAATACTGCATACTGTACATATACATACATAATGTCTTCATGGTTTTGCTATTGCTCTCATGTATTGGTATTACACTCTCTAAAAGGATAGAAAGGATAATGATTCAAGTAAAGCAGCTGTTTAATGGATCTGTGCATATATGTTATTTTATCAGTTGGGTACAAGTGCATGAAATTATTGTGTGAAATACTCAAAACAAATGGCACCTCTTTTGCTACATATATATTGATTTGCATTGATATTGTATTTTTCTTGGTATTGTCTTGGAAGGGTACAATGACAAAAACCATGTTATCAAAACTACAGTGCCATGTCAATTTAGTCACCAGAAGTTGATTCAAAGAACTCCTTTAAAAAAAATTATATGCCAACAAGTCAGTGTCAGCTCCTAGAAGTCACACAGAAAAATTATCTATGGATGATCTGTCTTAAACTTGGAACACCAGATCTTCCAATGGGGCAAGAATCATAGTTGTAATTAAATCTACCTTTGCTATTATTTGTCCTCTTCTCTTCTTTCTTCTACCTTGCCCAGCATTATTGACCTTTCCAGAGAACTAGGTGTTTGCATCATGTGTATGAAATGGGATAATTTGAATGTGGTCATTTTGTGGTCTTAAAGTTATTTTTGCAATATCCCAGGAATATGCATGCATACAGATAAATGACTAGCTGTGAAATTCAGAAAGATGGAATTTTGTGAAGAAGGATGACTAAAGAAATGTTGAATATTATTAAATAAAATGGCTTAAAATTAGGGAGTAAACATGGAAACAAATTTGATATGATTTAAAATAAACTATTTTAGAATATGGTGACACTATTATGTCACAAACTCTATATACCATAATAGTTCTGTGGGTTTGTGCACAGCATAAAATATATTTACAAGATTACCACTAAATTTTTCCAAAGCCCAATCCTTACCCTGGACTGATATCAAAAAGAAATTTTGAAGGATGTGCTCAAATAAAATATATGTAGAGATGTACAAATTTATCTACAATTATATGTTATCATATGGAAAATTGTTATCCAATTCCAATTAATAAACACATTCACATTCCTTCCTTTCTTCTCTCTCTCTCTCTTTCTGTCAAAATGTCCTAAGATGCATTGAGGCATTTCCAAAAGATATGAATTGTTAATTGGAGAAAGGAACAAGAAAAAGAAAAATTGCATCCTTTTACCTTGCCCTCCATGTATATGCCAAATATGCCTGGACTTTTTCTTAATGAAAGAAATTCCTTTATACCACAAATGTTTTAATCAGAAACATGAAAATCTGAGAAGAAGCTGAATTTCCTTACTAAATATTCTGAAGGCATTCTTCAAATTGTGTACTGTATATTATTTGGTATCCCATAAATAGATGTTAATTCTAATGTGTAATGAGTGCAAACGTTATTCATCACTCAAAAATAAAACTATGGTGTTCCAGAATCACAATCCTCAACTTATTGAATAACCACAGAATGTTTCCATGATGCATATTGCTGTTAACAGAAACATATATGCTAAATATTTAAATAAGCTAATATTTGTACAGATTGATAAACATAGTGCATTTTCAGGAAAGAAGTACTTATACATATAGACATTCTATTTACTTTGACTTTTTTTCTAGAACATTAAAGGGATAATTAAGATGTCAGGTGGCTTATATCTTGCAAACTGCGCTAAGGACTGCCTGCCCCTTATAGTCAATTAAAAGAAATTAGATGTTGAAGTTTCTTATTTTGTGCATAAATGACTGATCCAGACTGTAGGGGTAGACACGCTGACATGGACTCTTTTACAAATCAATAAACCCTGGCTTGAAATGGGCAAACACTTGCTTTTATACTCTGTTTATTAATTTCCCAGTTAATGCTCAGAATGCTAAACTTGATGGCCTTTTAGGGAACTGAACAAGGTTTTACAAATAATGTCTGTCTGGTTTGTCTTCTCGCTCTAAGGCAATGGTTTGATCTCAATGGTCTGAGATGATATGAATGGGGAGCCAGACCAATTTATTCAACGTAGAAACTTAAGTATGGAAACTTGCAATTTATAGTATCTACATCATTGAAATACAATAGGAGTCTTATAGGTCCTATAGAGATCCTTGAAAGGACGGAATCCTGAACCATACTGGGTTTTTTAGTTAGCAACATTGAATTATACCTGGATGCCTTCTAGTAAGTAATGAAATTCCCGCAACAAAAATATAATGTGTCAATATCACAACTAACCACTGTTAATGACACATGTTAATGAATTCTGAACCAACTGAAATTTAGGTAATAATACCATGCAGAGTAGGACATTTTAATCTGATCTAGAGATAACAAGCAGAGGTTGGGCATAATATCTCCCTGAGTGCCAGAACAGGACAGAGATGAAATTAAACAGCCTTTAAAAATAGACTAATTATTTTAACAAAATGTAAATTGTTTCATTGGTATTAGCAGTTGGGCTACCCTAATCCAGAGAGGCATAGCCTCAGGTTGAGTTTTCGCATCTGGCAGAAATTTCCCATCCCTGCTGAAATGAAGAACTTGAAGGCAGCCAGGAACAGGCTTTTTTTTTTAAATTTTGGCTTTGATAGAATCTAGAGTTGCCTATGACTTCCAATGTAGCAATAGATAAACAGTATCAATTAATAAAAATGCAACACACAACTGTAGGAAGAGGGAAAACAAAAGATTCAACATTAAAATTAATTAAGAATTTGATAAAAATGACTAATATGCAACCAGGTGTCATGGAATCTTCAATTAATGAATTGAAAATGGGAGTTGACTATAAGTGTGTGTGTCTGTGTGTATGTGTACAAATACATATGGATGGATGAATGTGTGTGCTTGTATGTGTATGTACACACATATACACACACACATATACACTATTTTCCTGAAAATAAGGCCTACCCTTGGTTATCAATGGAGATCAAGTGAAGCAAGTGACCAGTTTTAGGGTTTTAGGTGTTATGATAAAAAAGGACCTGACCTGGGGTGCTCACATTGCAGCCCTGGTCAAAAGGGCCCAGCAGAGATTATACTACCTGAGACTTCTCAGGAAACAACAACTGAATGAAAGACTGCTGGTGACCTTCTACTGCTGCACCATAGAGAGTGTTTCAACTTACTACACCTGTGTATGCCAATTGCACAGTGGCAGATAGGACAGCACTCCAGAGGGTTAACATAATCGCCCAGAGGAACATTGGTTGCCCTCTTCCCTCCATGGAAGAGCTTTATAACTCCCACTGCCTTAAGAAAGTTCAAAACATTCTTTTTTTTAAGTTTTATTGTTTTTGAAGACAAACATAGACAAACAAAACATAAAAACATCAAGCCATCTTCCATATATATACATATAGTGTGTCAGTTGGTTTACAAATTGTTTTGTGCTTTCACTTCGTAGTCTTCAATTACAATTACATTGTGTATATTCTCATATTGTCAATCAAATATTCCTAAATACATTAATATCATTGTTAATCAATCATTTGACTGTACTATTATTCATTCATGTTTTACGAGATAATCCATATTTTACTTAATTTGTTTTATGATAGTTCATATTATCATCTCAAATCTATACTACAATCATTTTGTAGATATAATAAAAAATACATCTTTATATATTCATTATCTTTTAAAAATCTACATATTTCATTACCATGTTTTATTATCTAACCATTGATAGAATAGATCCCACATTTTATAAAATTGTTTATCATCTTGTTCTCTGATTTCAAATGTTAATCTACTCATTTCAGCACATTCCAATATTTTCTTAATAATTTCCTCCTGTGATGATATTTTCTCATTTGTCAAGTTTTTGGCAAATACAATCCTAGCCGCTGTTAATGCATTTACAATCAGGTATTTACTATATATTTCAGGTAAATTTCCCAATAAAAATATTTCTGGTTTCAAGTCTATATGTTTTTTGTCATTTTGTCCAACCATGTGTGGATTTTAGTCCAATACTTTTTGGCATCCGCACAAGTCCACCACATATGGTAATATAAACCAGGTACCTGATGACATTTCCAACATTTTTCAGATTTGTTCTTGAACATTCTTGCTATTCTTGTTGGGGAGAAATGCCACCTATAAAACATCGTATACAAATTTTCTTTATATGCTGTTGACATTGTCATTTTATAGTTTTGAGACCACAATTTTTGCCATTTCTCTAGATCAATTCCATATCCAAAATTCTTCCCCCAAGCAATCATTGTTTCTTTAACTTGTTCTTCTTCTAGTTTAATTTCTAATAAATATCCATACAATTTTTTAATCACCTTTTCATCAGTACCCGCCAAAATCTTATCTAAATCAATCGATTTATCATAGAAACCTTCTGTTTTAGAGTCTTTATCATACCTTGAATGTATTTGTGCATATGAAAACCAACTCATCTTTATACCTTGTTCCTCTAATTTTTGTATAGATTTAAGTTCACCCTTTTCATTCAATATTTCACCATATCTAACTGTTTGTTCCTTTTTATATATTATAGGATAAGAAAACACTTCAATAGTAGATAACCAGACTGGAATTTTCAAATAGCATTGTCTTTTAGTCTTCTCCCGGTTTAACCACAGAGATTCCAGTATATAATGTCTTCTAAACTACCCCTGTGATTTAGATCCTTTATAACATAGAATAGCATGCCACTCCAACAACAGATCATGTCCTTCTAATGTCAACAATCTAGTGTTTCTTAATGTTATCCATTCCTTAACCCATATCAAATTTGTATCTTGGTAGTACAACTCCCACTTAGGCAAACCAAATCCTCCTCTTATTTTAGCATCTTGCAAAAGTTTTAATTTTATTCTCGCTTTCTTGCCTTGCCATATATATTTCAACACAATTTTATTTAAATCTTCAAAATAATATTTTCCAAGCCTAATTAGAATTGTTTGGAATATAAAATTCTGGGTAATATATTCATCTTGATTGTTGATATTCTCCCTATTAATGACAGTTGTAAATTTTCCCATTTCGCCAAATCTAACGATATCTGCTGCTTAAGTTCAATATAGTTATTCTCTTTTAGTGTACTACATATCATGTCAAATGTATCCCCAAGTACTTGATATTATTCGTGACCGGGATTTTCAATACATCTGACAGTTCTTCCTTTTGTCTTGATAACATATTCTTTGTCTAAATCTTTGTTTTGTCTTTATTTATTTTCAAACCAGCCACCTTCCCATATACCTCTAACTTTTCTATCAATTTTAATGCTGTTTCTAGTGGGTCTCCTAAGATGAAAACCAGATCATCGGCGAAGGCTTACAATTTAAATTCTTCTTTTTTAATTTTCATCTGCTTTATGCCCTTTTTTTCTCTAATATTTCTGTTTAGCACTTCCAAGGTTAACACAAACAAAAAAGGTGACAGTGGGCACCCTTGTCTTGTTCCTTTTCTTATATCAATAGAGTCCGTTAATTCTCTCTCTATCATTACCTTTGCTGCTTGCTTAGGATATATAGCTTCTATTGATTGGATGAATTTTTTTTACCAAAACCCATCTGTTCCAGCTGCAATAGCATGAATCGCCCATTCACATTATCAAATACCTTCTCTGCATCTAAAAATATCAAAGCCATTTGTTTTTCAGGGTGGGCCTTGTAGTATTCCAAAGTGTCCAAAATTCCTCTCCTATTGTCATTAATTTGTCTCCAATTAAAGTGCTCCAGAGAGTTAACATAATCGCCCAGATTACGGTTGCTCTCTTCCCTCCTTGGGAGAGCTTTATAACTCCCGTTGCCTTAAGAAAGTTCAAAATATTCTTAAACAACCACGTCATCCTGGGCAGCCTTTTTTTTTTTTAAACTATTACCATCTGGCAGACAGTACAGAATAAAAACAAAGACCAATAGGCTGAAAAATAGCTTCTATCCCAGAGAAGTAACAATATTGAATTCTACTTATGTGTACTTAATCCTGTTTCCAATATCTGGCCTCAACTTTCCTTTGAAATTTCTCTAATCACTTCACAACTCTGAATCCCATCCTTCAGGAAGGGAGTCGTAAGGATAACCCAGTTTGTCCCTTGTTTTGGCATTATATCCAAAATTAGGTATTTTTGTAAATTCAGAGACGATACAGGGACAGCATTTAAAAGTGAGGTTTCTTTGGAGAGAGAATTCTCCCAATGCTTCCGGTGAACCTTGAAGAGAAGAAGGGAGTCCTAAGAGCTATCTTCCAATACTTGACGGGAGGCCACAGGGAAGAGGGTGTTGATTCTTCAAAGTAGCTGAAGAAAGGACACGAAGCAACAGGTGGAAGCTCATCAGAGAGATCCAACAGTGGAGATTAGGAGGAATTTCCTTCCTTGGGCAGGAGGTTGGATGAAAAGTCCCTTCCACCGTAGGATTGTATAATTTCCTCTGGCCTTTCTGCCACAATGATTGTGCTTCTCTGTTGTTCATGAACAGACAGCTTCCCACATGAAAGGCAGAGGCCAAAGGCCACCAAGAGAGTCAGCGACCAGCCTTTTCTAATCCCAGGTGAACCTCCTTCCGTGTGAAGGTTTATAATGTGGCCATTGTTTACCTGGTGGCCAAACAAATGAGGTTGTTAGTTTTCCTGAAAAGCCACCAGTGCACAATTGCCTATTTCTCTGTCATGCAGTATATATACCAGTACCATAACCAAATCCTAATTTGCTCATGGTGGTCAGAAGGCTTTTCAGAGTAAGTATGGCCATCTCAGCTGCCAAGAAACTGGCAATAGGGGAGAAAATCACGCTTCTCAACTCTTCTCACTGATTCACGTTTATTTCTCTTCTCTTCACAGAACATCTGGAAAAGGTGTTCGAGCCTTTTCTGTTGCTGGAAGAGCAACATTGAAGATCTTCCTGTGCCTCGAGACAGGTACCCCACCCCTTCTCTTTAAACCCTGGGCGTGGGGGCATGAGAGTCAAGGGCCTCTCCCAAAGTAGCTTCTTGTCCAGAAGGGGTTCAGGGGAAAAAGATGGGCGGACTGGCTGGCCGGGGTTGGAAAGGAGAAGCTGAGCTAGATGGATGTTCTTTGACATGTCATCTTTTTCTTTTGGTCAGCACTGAGGAGGCACAGGAACCGGATGACCAGCAGGGAGATTGGGAGACACATTCTCATGTGTCTGATGGAGGCAGATCTTCCTTTCCTGGGGTAAGGACGCTTCTGCAACATGGCCAGTGGGGCTTCAGGCTTCAAAAAGGGGTGGGGGAAGGGAGGAATTTGCCCTTGAGGGGAACCTGGCCAGCCTAGAAAACTGAAAAGAGCCCCTTGGATTCATAGAAAGATCTTGATGGCTTGGAAGGGAAAATGCTGGGTTAAACTAAGGAAGAGCCATTTTTTTAAAAAAAAAAACAAGTTTTATTGATTTTACAAACAAACAAACAAAACAAAACATCATTAAACATTAAAAACATAAAACCTCTTTCCATTGTAGATCTTTACAAGGCAGGTAACATATTGCTTTATATCACGTACATATAATTTATCCCATTTCCATATAAACACGTAAATTCCCTTTACCAAATTCCACATTGTTTCTCTTTAATCATTATTCAATCATATTTCCTTTCTAATTTATCTGCTATTCAGTCATCACATTTATATTTTCCTCTGGCTTGTTTATAATTATTCTCATCTAGTCTTCCTCCGAGATTTTATTATTTAATTCTTAATTAAACACACACACATAAGACATAAACATAAAAACATAAAACTTTCTTCTAGAAAGTAACTTGGCCCCAGATTACCTCTTTTTGTATGGACTTCAATTGAATTCATGCTCTTCTTATATACCATTACCCATCTTATTTACCATTCTATACCTATTATATAACTCCTCTCCACTTTTGCCTCATCTTAATTCTGTTTTATATATTTAATCTTGCTTTAAAGAAAAATATTTTTATATCTTTTGTCCATTTCTCCATTTACATCTGTCTCATTTCCAATTTAAAAAAAGAATAGTTTCCCCTGGAATCACTAATCGGAGTATGATGCCTTTCTATCATTCCCCTAAATTAAAATTTAAAAAAACACCTAAATCCCAATCAGATTCTGCTTAGTACATTCTACTATTTCAGAAACCAATACTACAATAATAAATCCATAACAGCCAACACATTAATCCATTAAACTCTATATTTAAACTAATATTTTAAACATTCCCTTTAGTATTTTATTAAAACTTAATATCATTCATTATTAAACCTTTTAAAGTTATACCTTGATATTTTAGTCTTTTATTAGATCTTAAAAAGTTCTGATTATCTACTTATAATACAAATACCACTATTACAATACTCACGTGTACTTTGCAGAATCCCCCTTTTTTTTAAAAAAAAATCCCGTATATTACCCATTATCCCTAAAAAAAATTTCCTTTTCTCCATCTTGTTTTATACCTTTGTAACTTTTTTTCCCCTTTTCCCTTTCCTTCTTAGCCCACCTAAACTTTTTACCCCCTCCTCTCCAAACCTCCGCCTTCTTGATTTAACCTTTCTGTTGCATTCCGTTCCCAAAAGTCCCAAAATCCCACAGTCATCAAACAGTCCAGGCAGAGTACAAGCTTCTTCTTTTTACAATTTCTCTTCTAGGGGTGAAGTCAAATTAGGGAAAGAAAAAACGTCCAATCTGTGCTTTAAATCTTTCTTAGAATTAATTTCTATTCTCTTTATCTTCAAGGCATCTCCTCCAGCAAAGTCTTAGAGTAAAAATTTGTTTTCCCAAGCCTCTCCCTTCCCACTTATAACAAAGGAGTTTAGGTTTTACCTTCTATCAAAAGGCTGGTTTCCCTTGTCCATTTGTTAATTCCATAAGGGAGGGAGAGTAACTTCCCCTTTTCGTCACTTTTCTTCGCAGCTGAAAACATCAATCGGGAACATTATAGCTTCCAAGCCAATACTTTCCCAGGTGTTAAATATGTCCTTAAGGTCCCAGTTCGACCAAGAAAAAACTTTCGTTTTAAAACTCCTTCTTCCTCCTGCGCATTCTTTATCCAGTTGCCGGCTTCTTTATGGCGGCCATAAAGACCGCCGCTCCACCGTCTTGAGAGAAGGGGGTTATTGCTGGCTGGGGAGGGGTTGCGATACCCCACAACCCCTGTCCGGATCCCCCCTTTCTTCAGCTGCCCCAACAGGGCAGCCTTAGCCTCCAAATCCGTCAGGATTGGAGGCACCAAGGCGGCTAGCACAGCCGGGATCGCAGAGAAGGCGAATCCCTGCTGTCACCGAAGCCGACAAACCGGAAGTCAGGAAGAGCCATTTTGAGCCTCTTCCTATCAGCCACATTTTCCATGACCTGCTGCCTCTTTGCCCTCTGGGGAAGATAAATGTCCATTACATGCAGAGAATTTTTAATTCATACTTTATATGAACAATTGTTACTTGCAGGTTGTGATGGGTGTTTGTGCGATCGCCCGGAGCCCCAGGATGGAAGACGTCAAGCCTACTCTCATTTTAATGCGGTTAGTGTTCTAGTCCCTTCCACCATAGGATTGTATAATTTCCTCTGGGCTTTCTGCCACAATGATTGTGCTTCTCTGTTGTTCATGAACAGACAGCTTCCCACATGAAAGGCAGAGGCCAAAGGCCACCAAGAGAGTCAGCGACCAGCCTTTTCTAATCCCAGGTGAACCTCCTTCCGTGTGAAGGTTTATAAAGTGGCCATTGTTTACCTGGTGGCCAAACAAATGAGGTTGTTAGTTTTCCTGAAAAGCCACCAGTGCACAATTGCCTATTTCTCTGTCATGCAGTATATATACCAGTACCATAACCAAATCCTAATTTGCTCATGGCTGCCAGAAGGCTTTTCAGAACAAGTATGGCCATCTCAGCTGCCAAGAAACTGGCGAGAAGGGAGAAAATCACGCTTCTCAACTCTTCTCACTGACTCACGTTTATTTCTCTTCTCTTCACAGAACATCTGGAAAAGGTGTTCGAGCCTTTTCTGTTGCTGGAAGAGCAACATTGAAGATCTTCCTGTGCCTCGAGACAGGTACCCCCACCCCCTTCTCTTTAAACCCTGGGCGTGGGGGGCATGCAGAGTCAAAGGGCCTCTCCCCAAAGTAGCTTTTTGTCCAGAAGGGGCTTCAGGGGGAGAAAGATGGGCGGGTGGGTGGGCTGGCCGGGGTTTAAAAGGACAAGCTGAGCTAGATGGATGTTCTTTGACATGTCATCTTCCCGACAGGTACCACCACCAACTTCGCTTTAAACCCTGAGCATAGGGGGCACCATTGATGGACCGCAGACTCTCTAAGAGCTTCTCCTCATAATGGCTTTTTTCTATGGGACAGGTGGGAGTGGATATCCCTCCAACTCTGGAGATGTATCCAGCAAGAGGAGCACTGTTTTGATCAAGCATCCCCACTCAATGGGGCCTCTTTTAGGAATGCTGACCCTCTTTTGCCCTGATGCCTAACGAGGAATCATTGTCATTCACGGGATTCTCCTGAAGAAGCGGAAGCCACCCTAGAAGATCTCAGCAGCCTAGAAGGAGACTTCCTGGACTTCTCTCTTTAATTGATAGAGGTATCTATTTCAGATTCTTCATGGATCAAGGCTTTGTCATGTCAAAGAGTCTTGTTCAGCTCAATGAAGCAATGAGCCATGCCGTGCAAGGCCAAGCACAAGCCGACAGGTCACAATGGAGGGTGCTGATACAATGTGGCCCACTGGAGAAGGAAATGGCAACCCTCTCCAGTATCCTTACTAAAAAAAAAAAAAAAAAATCCCATGAAACTTATCAAAAGGCTAAAAGCCATGATGCCAGAAAGTGAGCCCCTCAGATTGGAAGATATCCAATGTGCCACCTGGGGAGAGCGGAGGGCAATTGCAAGTATCTCTAGAAAGTGCAAAGTCTTTGTACTTTTATAGAGTATGTGTGGCATTAATAATAACCTTTGATTCCTTCCCCTGATGCCTCTTCAGTTGTCACCTTGGAGGAGGATGAACCAGCCCCAGACAGATCAGGAGGTGAGTTGGTCAATGGCTCCAAGCAGTTGACTGAGAGTGATTTGGCTGAAACCCAGTTGCATCAAGACACCTCCGAGGCTTCAGGTGGGGAAAGCTTGCAGCTGCAGAGCGTTCGTGTTGAGGAAGAGGAACTGCCTTCTGCACCTCATCTGAGAACATGGAGGGCAGAGAAAAGGCAAAGTAGTGAGGGTCAGCCCGATTTCTTGCTATGAGGAGCAAGGCTCTGAGTTTGCCTTGTAAAGCCACTAGCCGGTGCACAGCTCTCCATTCTCCCTTCCTGCAGTGAAACAACCACTTGGTAATGGCTGTCAGAAGGCTTTTCAGAATGTGGCCATCTTTTGTGTTCGCGCCTTTTCTGTTGTTTGAAGAGCAACATTGAAGATCTTCCTGTGCCTCCTGACAGATACCAACACCAACTTCTCTTTAAACCCTGGCCGTGGGGGGCACAATTGATCAACTGCAGAGTCTGTAAGAGCCTCTCCCCAAAATGGCTTCCTGTCCAGAAGGGGCTTGTGGGGACAAAAAGATGGGCAGGTTGATTGGCCGGTCTTAGAAAAGAGTGGCTGAGGTAGATGCATGTTCTTTGAAATGTCACCTTGTTCCTTTGATCAGCACTGAGGAGGCACAGGAACCGGATGACCGGCAGGGAGAAAGGGAGACACATCCTCATCTGTCTGATGGAGGCAGATCTTCCTTTCCTGGGGTAAGGACGCTTCTGCAACAGGGCCAGTGGGGCTTCGGGCTTCAAAATCGGGTGGGGGAAGGGAGGAATTTGCCCTTGAGGGGAACCTGGCCAGCCTAGAAAACTGAAGAAGAGCCCCTTGGATTCATGGAAAGATCTCGATGGCTTGGAAGGGAAAATCCTGGGGAAAACTAAGGAAGAGCCATTTTGAGCCTTTTCCCATCAGTCACATTTTCCATGACCTGCTGCCTCTTTGCCCTCTGTAATGCAGCCCTTCCCTCCTGGGGAAGACAAAGGTTCCACCACATGAAGAGGACTTTTAATTGATGCCTTCAATGAACAATTGTTACTGGCAGGTTGTGATGGGTGTTCGTGCGATCACCCGGAGCCCCAGGATGGAAGACGTTAAGCCCACTCTCATTTTAATGAGGTTACTGTTCTCATCCGAGGGATTCTGAAGCCCCCAAGAAGGAGGCTGCACTGAAGCCCTACAGAGAAGGGCTAGAAGAAAGGATTGCAGAGGGGAGGCATCTCCACCCTCTGCCTCTTCTTCTGACTCAGGCCCTTCATTCTCTCCCCAGATATGAGAGGACTCTGAGGTGGACGCCACGGCTCCCTACAATCTTGGAGACCTGCACTGAGTCGGTAAGGCCAGACCAGCTCCTCCCCAAAGTAAAGGCAGAAGCCCTGTCTCTCTGGGTTTGCTAATAGGCCAAGAGATGGGATATTTGCCTTCTTCTTGCAGGATCCATCGGAAGAAAGGCGACCGATGGAGACGGCTCAGAGCCCAAGGGATGTGCAGGAGGAAAGCAGTGCCTGCCTACCAGGGTAGGTAACACTTTGGAGGGTGAAACTTTTGCAGAGGGGAGGCATCTCTGCTTCTGCTATGGGAAGGAGGACTCAGGACAATCCCACTGGCAGACCAAGCCCCTGGGCAGGCAAGCTGGAAGGGCTGTTAGAGCCTCCACATGACCACTCTTGATAAAGGGCCCATGGCGACTTCTGATCTTTGGCCCTTTCGTTTTCTCCCCCCAGAGAGGACAGGCACTGGACGCCGGGGCTGTCCACCATGTTGGGGACCTTCACTGAGTTGGTAAGGCTTGGACAGTTCCTCCCCATGTGAGAAGAAGAAGCCCTGTCTGTGTGGTTTTCTTGAGATGCCAACAGACGGAACCTTTGCATTTTGATTGCAGAAACCAGGAGAGCAACTGGTGGAGGAGGAGCTTTCTCCTGATGGGGAGGAAACACCTTCCTCACAGGTAAGAAAGCTTGGGGCAATGCGGCCGATAGAGGCCATGCCATCATTCCTCATGGGAGCGGGAGAAAGGACCCTATCCTTTAGCAATCTTACTGCCATGGAGAATGCTTAGGATTTCATATTGTCCTTTGCAGGATTCGCTGACCGTCCTGGTGGGCTCCAGCAGCCTGGGGGATTTGGACTCCTTAGCTGACCTTCTGGAGGAGGAATCTGAGGAAAGCAGGGACCAGGGTGCAGAGGCGTCAGAGGCCAGTCCTTCTTCCAGTGCATGGGTAAGAAAGACAAAGTGTTTTGGGTTGGGGAGGGATAGGGTCCCTATCCCGCAAAGCAGCAGGGACTGGTGGCCTAAATGGATGTGGGCCCCATTCAATAGGCCCTCTTTTAGGAATGCTGAGACTCTTTTCCCTGAAGGCTAAAGAGGAATTATTGTGGTTCACAGGATTCCCCGCAAGGGGAAGACACCCTGGACGATGTCAGCAGCCTGGAAGAGGACTCCCTGGACTCCCTGGAACGCCTTCTTCAATGAGAAGAGGTATCTATTTTGGCCTCTTCATGGATCAATGTTTTGCCTTGCGACGCTCAGTGAAGCCATGAGCTATGCTGCGCAGGGCCACCCAAGTCACACAAGCCCGAGTGGAGGGTGCTGACACAACGGGGTCCACTGGGGAAGGAAATGACAACCCTCTCCAGTATCCTTAGTAAGAAAAGGCTAAAAGCTACGATGCCAGAAGATGAGCCCATCAGATCAGAAGGCGTCCAGGTGGCTACCTGGGGAGAGCGGAGGGCCATTAAAGGAGCTTGAGAAAGAACAAAGTGGTACTAATAGAAGCCTTTGATTCCTCCCTCAGATGCTTCCTCAGATTCCTCTCCAGAGGGCAGCTTGGAGGAGGAGGAACCCAGGCACCTCAGGAGGTGAGTTGGTCAATGGCTCTGAGCAGCCTGCCAGAGTGATTGGGCTGAAGCAACAGCCGCAACAGGGTAGCCCTGAGGCTTCAGGTGGGGAAAGCACGCACCTGCCATCTAGTTAGTGAGGAAGAGGAGGAACTGCCTTCTGCACCTGAACCCAGAACACTTAGGGCAGAGCAAAGGCAGGAGCAGCGAAGGTCGGCTTGATTACTTGTGAGGAGCCAGTCTCGCTCTTCTTGAGGGGCTGCCCCAGAATCTGGCTCTGGAGCACAGCAGGCAGACGAGGCAATGCTGGGAACGTGTTCATGAGGAGCGGGTTGGACTAGAAGGCCTCTGAGGTCCCTTCCAACTCAGTTATTCTGTTCTGTTATTCTGTCTGCCTCTAGGACGGCTTCATCAGTGGAGGGGACGGACATGGAGGGCAGGATCACCGCCACCTGTAAAGCCCTGCATGGACCTTTGTTGTTTTGTTGTTGTTTTGTTGTTGTTTGTTGTTGTTTTGTTGTTGTTTTGTTGTTGTTTTGTTGTTGTTTTGTTGTTGTTTTGTTAGTTCTGAGATTTATCTATTTCTTATCATATTGTTAAGTGCTATAAAATAAAAGCAACGGTTAAATAAAGTTGTTCCTTGACCACAATTATTTTCCTTTGGTTATCACTGTAACATTCAGTGGATAGAAGGATAGATATTTATACAACAGTGTACACAATAAAATTACAAAAACACTATATGTACACTTAGGGCTATTGTCATTACACTTTTCTTAGGGACAGGGTGGATTTTGATTCAGAATTTCACCAAGCGTCTTTTTCCCTAGTTTTGTCTTCGGATATATTTTTTTCACTGCTGCATGGGAGACAGCGTGTTAGCACTCAAGTTACCATTTACAATCTGACATGCTGTAGGGTAGTGGTGGCTAACCTTTTGGGGGTCCCATACCAATAATTGCGTATGGACTCGCCTGTTCGTGTTCGCGTACCATCACCCAGAAGGAAATGCATGCGTCCCCATGCCTCCTACGCATGCGTACGCAACCCACGCAGCATGCTTCTGCACATGAGTGAGTTTCTCCTACGCGCCCTTGCACCCCGCACATGGATGCCAGGTACCCGACAATCAGATGTGGGGCGCACGGCACCGTAGACCTTTTCTGGGCGAGTGCTCACGCGCTGGCAGTAATGGCTCTGCGTGCCACTTCCGGCACGCTTGCCATAGGTTTGCCACCAAGGCTATAGAGTATCTTGCTTGAGCAGGGGGCTGGACTAGAAGACCTCCAAGTTCCCTTCCAGCTCCATCCTGGCTGATTGATGGATGGATTGAAGTAACACAGTTGTTAGGAGAATCTGGTTTCCCCATTGCTCTTGCTTGCCGGAAGGACACAAAAGCAGATCACATGACCCTGGGAGACTGCAACCGTCATAAAGAGGAGTCAGTTGCCAAGCATCTGAGTATTGATCAGTGTATTGTCTAGTAAGAGGCAGAGTTTTGCCCAGCAACATCAGGAAGATCGGTCCTTGGAATATCATGACGGTGGGTGTGGTAATATATTTTATTCTGCAAGTCCTTGTATAGCTTTGCATAGATCTAGGGACTAAAAAATGCCCCTGGTGGGGGGCATTTCCACCTGCTATGGGTGTTTTTGTCCTGTTATGACCTGCAAAGCTTAGGGGACCAGATAAATCGGTGAAAGGTCATAGTACATAGCTGAGCCATTCCCATGGGAATTTCCGCAGCTGTATATTCTCATCCTGTATATCCTGTGGAGATAACATCCTGTTGAGGTCACTTGTTTTCTGTATATGCATTTTGGTTCTCAATAAAAGCTGGTACCTGGGTTTACTCGGGGCTGGCATTTGCTCAGACGTTTCCCTGCGTCTCATTTCAAATGTCAGACCACCACAAGTGGTGACCCCGACGTGATAGTTTGGAAGGCTATACGTTTCGATGTGATAGCTTTGAAAGGCTATACGTTTCCTGCATCCTATACTCATCGTCGCGGACGTCGACTGGGCCCTCATCTTCTTCGCTGGACGGAGATAGATTCTTTTCGTGAGTATGGGAGGAGGTCTCTCGAAGGCTCAGACAAAGCATCTCAGGGAATTGAGAGAGATCACTGGGAATAGGTTTAAGTTTGGAGTTCATAGTAGAGGACATGCAGTAGGAAAGAAAGAAATTGAGGACTTATTACAGTATGTTTGGAAACATATTCCGTGTTATCTAGAGGGAGGTAGTATTAAAGTAGAGTCCTGGAAAAAGATAGGGAAATTTTTGCACGAGGAGCCTCGTGCCCCTTCTTCAATTTTGTTAACCTGGAGGGTGGTTATGGATGCATTAGCTACCCATGAACAACCTCTCCTAGCACCCCCCGAAGAAGGTTTGCCGCCTTACCATGTGGTACGTTTATTGCCACCGACAGCACCTCCAGATAAATCCAGAGGACTGTCAGGCACTGAAAATACTTTGTCAGAAGAGAAGAGTTTGCCTTTAAGAGTTCAAGTAGATGCAGTTACTGCAGCTATTCAGGAAGCAACAAATAGAGGGGAATTATCAGGAGATGATTTGGTAGAATTTGGAGTGGAGATTCAACTTAATCCAGTAGAAATTGGTGTAGATGCTGCTTTAAATCCGCAGAGAGTATGGAAGCCTCTGCCTCTCAGTGTTTTAAAGGAAATTAAGCAAGCAGTGAAAGAATATGGTGTTAGATCGCCATTTGCTCAGGCATTGCTAGAAGCAGTTGGTTATGGAAATAAAATGATTCCAGCTGACTGGAAAGCTCTGTTAAAAATGATTCTAACCCCAGCTCAATATTTGGTGTTAGATCAGAAATGGAGACAGCTGGCAATTCAAAGGGGAACAGCAAATGTTACTCCAGATCAGCTTTATGGAGCTGGTAATTTCACAACAGTGGAACTACAGCGAGATGGAATGCCAGAGGAGGGGTTCGTTCTTCTCCCACAGTTAATTTTACAAGCCGTAGGGACTCTCCCTGACGGCGAAGGTGGTGAGAAGACCTTTACTAACATCAAACAAGGAAACAATGAACCCTATGAAAATTTCATTAGTAGATTGAAAGTGGCTATTGAAAGGCAAATTGATAATCAATTTGCCCGGAACGAATTGCTTTTGAAGTTAGCAGTAGAACAGGCTAACGCAGATTGCAAAAAGGTGGGGAGTCAGACTTTTAACATGGAGACTTTAGCTCTGGCTCTCCAGGCAGGAAATGCTAAAAAAGAAACTTGTTTCAATTGTGGAAAGCCTGGACATTTTAAAGCGCAATGTCGGGCTCCTGGAGGGGGTCAAAGTCAGCAAAAAAAGAGATCAATGGGACAGAGTGTGACCTAAATCAGTATATCAGATGTTCCTACAGTCTTTACTGATGGAGGGAAAGTTTTTGGTGCTTGTGTTTGGAAAGATAAATCTGGAATTTGGCATACAAAAGTGACATCAGAGCAGAAGTCTGCCCAGCAGGCAGAACTTGCTGCTGTAGTTTTGGCTTTTCAAAATTTTCAAAATCAGGATTTTAATCTAATAGTGGATTCTTTGTATGTATATAATTTGTTACCCTTTGTAGCAGGTTCTTATTTGTCTCCTGGAATATCACCCAATATTCTACGTTTGCTTTTGTTGTTGCAAGGATGTTTGGAGCAGCGTGTGAATGTGTGTTTTGTTGCCCATATTCGTAGCCATAGTAGTTTGCCTGGAATTTTATCACAAGGCAATGCCAAAGCTGACAGTGCTGTAACTTCAGTTCTCACTGTCCAGCCATGGGACAGCCATAGTTATTTTCATCAAAATGCTAAAGCGTTGGCACATCAATTCAAGCTTACTGCTGCAGAAGCTGCTGCCATAATTCAACAATGTCCAACTTGTTCAAAGCAGGGCACGGCTATCCCTATGGGAGTCAACCCCAGGGGGTTGAAACCTTCAATGATTTGGCAAATGGATGTTACTCAGTATCCATCATTTGCACCTTGGAAGTATATACATGTGACTGTGGATACTTACTCAGGATTCCTAATGGCTACTCCTCAAAGAGGTGAAGCGGTTAAACATGTCATCAATCATTGCATTAAGACATTTTCAGTTGCTGGTACGCCTCAAACTTTAAAAACAGACAATGGTGCAGCTTATCGGAGCACAGTCTTTGATCAGTTTTGCAAACAGTGGTCCGTGGAACATAAATTTGGGATTCCATACAATTCCACAGGACAGGCTATTGTAGAGCGTTATAATGGCACGCTCAAGAACATGTTAGCTAAATTAAATAAAAAAGGAGGGAAGCTCCTGGGGCTTCCGGCAATTCAAGATCAATTAAATCTTGCTTTGTATACTTTAAATTTTTTAAATTTGTCTGGTAACCCCCCTGCGAGTGCGGCCAGCAGGCATTTTTCTTCTCCTTCTACAGATGCAGTGAGGCCTCGAGTGTTGGTGCGATTTCTTCCGGATCCGGCATGGGTTCCCGCTGAGCTGATTACGTGGGGACGTGGTTATGCAGCAGTAGAACATCTTGGTCAAATTCGTTGGGTTCCTGGTCGATGTATTCGGCCTGATCATTCGCAAGCGCCTTCGCAGGTGCCAGTGAAGGAGGTTTCAGAGGAGCAGGATGGCGTTCCTGTGGTTCCTGATTCCGTACCTGTGGTTCCTGATTCTCTTGATGCCGGCAGTCCAGGCGCGGCGCTGTGAAGGCTGGGAAAAGATGACTGCTTATCTGAGGTTATCAACTTGTATGCAGCAGGTTCCTCTGGGGAATCGGACTAAATTGATCTGCAAACAGCGGCATCCTTTGACTTTTCCAGCATATTGGTCCTGGCATAAGGATCAAGACATTCTTTACTCGGGATCTGATAAGGATATTATATCTTCAGCCTGTGCTACAACTCTGATCCTGTTTAATGTTTCTGTTTCAGACTATGGACAATATTGGTGTCAATTGGAGTTGCCTAAGTTACCTTACACAGACTCTCTATCCCACCTTTGGGAATAGCTAAGAACTATAGAGATATGCATATTTTAAATAATTTCACTGTTGCTATGTTTAATAATACTGTTAAGAGCATTAAGATGTTAAATGAAGAAGTGTCTGAAATTCGCCAAGTTACTTTACAAAATCGTTATGCTTTAGACATAATGTTAGCTGCTAAAGGAGGAGTTTGTGCTTTAATTCATTCACATTGTTGTATTTTTATACATAATTATGAGCCTAACATTACAAGAACTGTTCATGATATGGAAGACCGCATAGCTGAACACGAAGCAGGAAAAGATGGCTTTGATAAGTCACCTTGGGCTTTGCTATGGGATTGGCTTCCTGACAGCTCATGGTTACGTTTATTGCTTCAATTAGTTGTGACAATTGTTATTATACTTATTATGTTATGTTGCTGTATTCAATGTATTCCTAATCTATTTCAAATATGTACCTCAGTTTTTCAGCGTACGAGACAAAGTCGCGAGGGAACTGTGTATTATGCCACTAAAACACCCCCTATCTTTGAATAAATAAAAAAGGAGGGAATGTGGTAATATATTTTATTCTGCAAGTCCTTGTATAGCTTTGCATAGATCTAGGGACTAAAAAATGCCCCTGGTGGGGGGCATTTCCGCCTGCTATGGGTGTTTTTGTCCTGTTATGACCTGCAAAGCTTAGGGGACCAGATAAATCGGTGAAAGGTCATAGTACATAGCTGAGCCATTCCCATGGGAATTTCCGCAGCTGTATATTCTCATCCTGTATATCCTGTGGAGATAACATCCTGTTGAGGTCACTTGTTTTCTGTATATGCATTTTGGTTCTCAATAAAAGCTGGTACCTGGGTTTACTCGGGGCTGGCATTTGCTCAGACGTTTCCCTGCATCTCATTTCAAATGTCAGACCACCACAGTGGGCATGGGGAGACCTGCTATGCCGCATAAACTTTCTATTCTTCCAGAAAAGGGCATTTTACAGATCAGTACCCAGGTCACAGTGTCTCAGAGGCTATAATTTCATTCAAGTCATGCTAGGTTGTTATTAAAAAACATACACCAGCAAAATACTGTATATAATAAGATACACAAATGAGACAGCTAAAATGGCAGGGAAAGGTGCATGTCTGAACCGGGCATGGAGAATTTCCACGCATGGCGATTTCAATTCAACTGTAAACTAAATTTCTACCGCAAGCGAAGGGCAATGTAGCGTGCCTTGCTTCGATATTGTCCTCTTAGGAACCCTGTTAATTGGCTTTTACCTCTGGTCTTGGGGAAGGATGCTTTTCAGGAGGTTGTCAATGTGGACGTGTAGTTGCCTCTGGTGTGATGTGTTTTTTGGTAGTTGATGATTCCAATAATTTTTAAATGATCAATTTTAATTATTGCTTACTGCCCAAAGTCATATGGGTGGCTATATACAGTGAAATAAGTAAAGTTCTACTGATTATCTAGTGATAACTTCCAAGTTATTTGCATTTTTCAAGTTTCCCACATCTCAGCTGCCACTCAAGCACTCCTGGAAGCCAAGGACCACAGTAATCAAGCTACTCAAATATCCTATACTAAGGATGTGTTGTCAAAATGAAATACGGTACAATAAGACAAGAATGAATCCTCCTTTTTCTGGAGGCTAAACAGACAGAGAATGCCCAAGTACAGAAGATATGTTTTTAAGAGACACCAGACCTGTTATTTTAATTGGTGTGATCTGCTGTTGCTATTGCCATTTGATCAGAACAAGAAGAGCAAGACTTCAATAGGTCTGTCACTAACCGATTATGGAACACATGCTACTTGCCATTTCCACCATTTTTTTTTTCAAAAAGTACATTCACTGGATAAATGGCATCTGACAACTGAGCTGAATCAGTTTTAGCATAATATCCTGCAAAAGGTTTAATAAAAAGGAAAGTCCAAGACAGTGGTGGTATTCAGCAGGTTTTGACCAGTAGTGGAAATTTTGAGTAGTTTGGAGAACCGGCAGATACCCCCTCTGACTGGAGATTTTATAGTATCCTTCCCCTGCCACACCCACTGAGCCACGCCCACAGAACCGATAGTAAAAAAAATCTGAATCCCAGCACTGGTCTAACAGGTCATTTAATATAATGAGATAATTAAATGAAGCGCTAATGTCTTTAGCTCTTTCCCGTCTTCATTAAGCTATTGTTTTACTAGTGTGCGTTGAAAGGAAAATAAAACCTAGCAAAATTATACTGGGTGTTACCCAGTGTCAGTACAATACAATTGTTAGACCATTCAAAAGTAAAGGGATTAGACAATTCAAAAAGTAGTATATTTTATTCTCTCTCTCTCTCTCTCCCTCTCTCTCTCCCCGACCCCGTGTATGTGTGAGAGAGAATGATGGGATGGGATGAGGTGGTGGTGGGGAACTCTGGAGCGCAACTTGGTGAAATTGCTATTTCCTCTTTTCATCCCAACTGGCCTTCTCTATCACTTGACAGAGGAAACTGTGCTAAGAAGTGAGACCAGCAACGTCAAAAAGACCGGCACCGGAATAAATTGCCTTAAAAGCATATTTCCATCTCTACCAGGGATGAAGGGGACTCTGCTATTCCTCAGGTCTTCCCTAATAACAAATGCAATACTGAAACAGTTAAATACAAGGAAGTTGGAGGGCGTCAGAGCAGGCATTTCAAAGCAGAGGCAGATGGGAAAAAGAAGGTCCCTTGTCCAGTGGGCTGGAAATATACAGATGAGGTATTTCTTGAAAGTCATCTTTCTAGCTGACCTTCCTTACAGATGATCTTGGCATCCTTATCTAGATTGACATATGAATTGTCATTCCTCTGCTTAACTTTTTCATCCATGTGCAGACAAAATAAAACCTCCCTGGATGGTTTCTGTTCTTCCCTTCCCCGCAGCCTTTTCTTCGCTTGCCCGGAGGTTTGCACAAATGGTTGCCTTCTTTACCACTATCTGCACTGACACCAATACTATTCTTTTCTAAATTGATGAAAGCAATGAAGAACAAGTTGCTTTTTCTCCCACGTTCTTCTGTAGGTCCATGAAGACTTTTAGCAATGAAGAACCGATAGTCTAGCTTAGAGAGACAAAATAGTGATATTCCTAGTCCTCTGATCGTGATTTTCAATATTTTCTTCATCAATTTCCAATGTTTCATTCAGTTTTCTGGCCAGAAATGGCCATTGGATAGAATAGGTTTGCTTAAGGACAGCAGCGTTCATTTAACTGCAGGGTTTACTTTAATAACTAATGGAAAAAGGTTGTGAAGTTGGTGTTACATTACGTGACCTGATTAAGGACCGCAGTGACTGACAACTATATTATGGTCATAGGTCAAGGACAACCTGCAGCTAAGAAAAGGGGAACTGCAATTTTAGCATATCTGGAATGCATTAGGTAGGGTAAAACATTCTTAGTGTTTTAAGTCCTGAAGGAAAGGCAGGCCAAGAAGTTTCAGAGCTGCTCATCTTGTCAAAGGTTACTTCTTAGTTACTCTTCCTTATAATCTCCAGCTAGAGAATAATTAAAGATTGTTTAGAATAACCAGTGAGAAATATTTGAATACTTCCCCGCATTTAGAAGCACATACAGCTCTAGCTCAATCCTGATTTAACTTTAAGCAGTAAATGTCAAAGTTTGGCATGTCAGTGGAACAAAATGTAATGGGCTGGTATGACTCAGCAGCAAAGCAGAAAAGAAAAAGAAACAAAAAGAGGAAGACAAAAAATTCTGTGGAGAGGCAATTTAGTCAGGGATGAGCATTCGAATTCAAAAACAGCAAAGAGGTGTATAAACACACACAAACTGCGGGACTTACATCACATTGTAGATCACATCAAGACCGCCTGTGAAATGAGAGCATATAGAGCATCCGATTTTTTTTTAAAAGTTTTTATTGTTTTTTAACATACAAACAAACAGACAAAACATAAAAACATCAGCCCCCCCATATTTATATACAAACAGTGAGTCGGTTGGTTCATCAGTTTTGTGCACTTATCTCATAGTCACAATTACAATTACCTTATATAATAACTCTTATTGTCAATACAAACTTATAAATCATAATATCACTATTAAAAAAAGAAGTTTTACTAGACTTTTATTCGATCATGCCTTTGTGAGATAACTATATTTTAAGTAATTTATTCTAAAACAAATCATATAATCGTGCCAATTCTATCCTAAATAAGAGAAGAAAAAAAAAAGAAGCAGAAAACTATTATATAAATATAATATCCAGTACCAAAAAAGAGAAAAGAAAAATAAAATCAATATTATTCCTTATTGTCTAACATTTCTATTTTTGTATTTCATCATTCAACCATTGATAGAAAAGATCCCAAACTATATAAAATTGTTTATCTTCTTGCTCTCTGATTTCAAAAGTCAATCTACTCATCTCAGCACATTCCAATATTTTCTTTTTAACTTCTTCCTGCAATGGAATTTTCTCATTTTTCCAATTTTTTGCAAATACAATCCTAGCCGCAGTCAATACATTTACAATCAAATATTTCAGCTCTTTACTATAAGCATCTGGTAAGATTCCAAGTAAAAAAATCAAGAATTATAGAACGATTTCCTTATTAAATGCAGATTATAAAATTTTTGCTTCAATATTAGCAGAAAGACTTAAAAAGTATCTGAATAACTTTATCCACCCAGATCAAAATGGATTTCTGCCAAAGCGACAAATTAGAGACAATATGAGAGTAATTCTGGACACCTTGGAATATTATGAGGCGCATCCTGAAAAGCAAATGGCTTTGATATTTTTAGATGCTCAAAAGGCATTTGATAACGTAAATTGGAGATTTATGTTACTTTTAATGGAACAGATGGGCTTTGCTAGAAGATTTATTCAAGCAATAGAAGCAATTTACAATGAACAAACAGCTAAGGTAATGATGGAGGGAGAATTTACAGATTCTATTAATATAAGAAAAGGCACAAGACAAGGTTGTCCTCTTTCTCCCTTGTTATTTGTATTGACTTTGGAAGTGTTGAATAGAAATATCACAGAAGATAAAACTATAAAAGGAATGAAAATTAAAAAGGAAGAATTTAAACTACAAGCTTTTGCAGATGACCTAGTCTTTATCCTGGAAGACCCTATAGAAACAGCCTTGAAGCTGTTGGAAAAGATAGAGGCATATGGGGAGGTGGCCGGTCTGAAAATAAACAAAGATAAAACAAAGATTTTGTCAAAGAATATGTTGCTGAGACAAAGAGAAGAACTGGCAGAATTGTTAAAAATTCAAGTTACAAATAAGGTTAAGTATTTGGGGATATATTTGACGCCAAGATGTAGTACATTAAAGGAGAACAATTATATTAAACTTAAGCAACAGATAGCCCAAGACTTGAAAAAATGGGAAAACCTACAATTGTCATTAATAGGAAGGATTTCAACAATTAAGATGAACATTCTACCCAGAATTTTATTTTTGTTTCAAACAATACCAATTAGGCTTGGAAAAGAATATTTTGAGGATTTAAATAAAATAGTTTTGAAGTATATATGGCAAGGCAAGAAAGCAAGGATAAAGTTAAAGCTTTTACAGGATGCTAGATCTAGAGGAGGGTTTGGCCTGCCTAATTGGGAGTTGTACTACCAAGCTGCAAATTTGATGTGGGTTAAAGAATGGATAACATTAAGGAAAACTAGATTGTTGACATTAGAAGGTCATGATTTGTTGTTGGGTTGGCATGCTTTTTATGGTATAAGGGAACCAAAACACAGGGTATTTTAGAAGACATTATATACGGGAGTCTCTGTGGTTAAATTGGGAGAAGACAAAAAAACAATGTTATTTGAAAATTCCAGTTTGGTTATCGACGATAGAAGCGTTTTCTTACCCTATAATTTATAAAAAGGAACAAACAGTTAGCTATGGGGAATTACTAGATGAAAAGGGTGAACTTAAATCGATGCAAAAATTAGAGGAACAAAGTATACAGATGAATTGGTTTTCATATTTGCAAATACATTCAAAGTATTATGAGGATTCCAAAGCAGAGGGATTTTATGATAAACAAACTGATTTAGATAAGATTTTGATGGGTACTGATGAAAAGGTGATTAAACAATTATATGGTTATTTATTGGAAATTAAGTTGGAGGAAGAACAAGTTAAAGAAACTATGATTGCTTGGGGGAGGAATTTTGGATATGGGATTGACTTAGAGAAATGGCAGAAATTATGGTTGCAAAATTATAAAATGACAATGTCTACAGCCTTTAAAGAAAATTTGTATAAGATGTTTTACAGGTGCCATTTTCCCCCGACAAGGATAGCAAGAATGTTCAAGAACAAATCCGAAAAATACTGGAAATGTCATCAGAAACCTGGTTCATACTACCATATGTGGTGGACTTGTGAGGACGCTAGAAAATATTGGACTAAAATCCACATGTGGTTGGAAAAAATGACAAAGAAGCACATAGACTTGAAACCGGAGCTTTTTTTTACCGATTTTTTAAAATATAAATGATGCTTCCTTCACTTCAATGGTTAAAGCGACCATTGGGGGCCTCAAACTTGGCAAGTTTAAGAGTTATTTATGGGATTTTGTCTTTGTGCGTCAGCCTTCAATACAAAAAAGTGTGGAAACCGTTGAAAATACTGGCTCTCTTTTCTTATATCAATAGAGTCCGTTAATTCTCCCTCTATCATTACCTTTGCTGTTTGCTTATCATATATAGCTTCTATTGCTTGGATGAATTTTTTTACCAAAACCCATCTGTTCCAACTGTAATAGCATGAATCGCCCATTCACATTATCAAATACCTTCTCTGCATCTAAAAATATCAAAGCCATTTGTTTTTCAGGGTATGCCTTGAAGTATTCCAAAGTGTCCAAAATTCCTCTCCTATTGTCTTTAATTTGTCTCCAATTAAAGCGCTCCAGAGGGTTAATATAATCACCCAGATTACGGTTGCTCTCTTCCCTCCTTGGGAGAGCTTTATAACTCCCGTTGCCTTAAGAAAGTTCAAAATATTCTTAAACAACCACGTCATGCCGGGCAGCCTTTTTTTTTTTAACTATGTCCATCTGGCAGACGGTACAGAATAAAAACAAAGACCAATAGGCTGAAAAACAGCTTCTATCCCAGAGAAGTAACGATATTGAATTCTACTTATAGTGCAGTATTAACACAATATCAGAGGTTTTCAATTCAATGTATAGAATGTGAAGGATGCGTGTTTGTGTTTATTTTCATAGTCATAATGTACACGGAAGATGGTTGTACGAGGTACAATGACAATAAACTAAACTAAACCGAAGGCTACCAAGGGAGTCAGCCACCAGCCACTCGTAGACCCAGGTGAGCCGCCCTCCTTGTGAGGGAATAGAAAATGGCCATTGTTTACCTGGTTGCCAAGGGAACAAGGTTGTCAGTTGCCCTGAAAAGCCACTAGCCACTGCACAACTGCCCATTCTCCCTTGGTGCACTGCAAGTAGGAGCAACTAGTTGGTCATGGCTCCCAGAAGGCTTTTCAGAGTAAGTATGGCCATCTCAGCCACCAAGAAACTGGTAAAAAGAAGAGAGAATCATGCTTCTCAACTCTTCTCACTGACTCACATTTATTTCTCTTCTCTTCACAGAACATCTGGAAAAGGTGTTCCAGCCTTTTCTGTTGCTGGAAGAGCAACATTGAAGATCTTCCTGTGCCTCCTGACAGGTACCCACACCCCCTTCTCTTTAAACCCTGGGCGTGGGGGGTACGCAGAGTCCAAGGGCCTCTCCCCAAAGTAGCTTTTTGTCCAGAAGGGGCTTTAGGGGGAAAATGATGGGCGGACTGGCTGGCCGGAGTTCGAAAGGAGAAGCTGAGCTAGATGGATGTTCTTTGACATGTCATCTTTTTCTTTTGGTCAGCACCGAGGAGGCACAGAAACCGGATGACCGGCAGGGAGAAAGGGAGACACATCCTCATGTGTCTGATGGAGGCAGATCTTCCTTTCCTGGGGTAAGGACGCTTCTGCAACAGGGACAGTGGGGCTTCAGGCTTCAAAATCGGGTGGGGGAAGGGAGGAATTTGCCCTTGAGGGGAACCTGGCCAACCTAGAAAACTGAAGAAGAGCCCCTTGGATTCATGGAAAGATCTTGATGGCTTGGAAGGGAAAATCCTGGGGAAAACTAAGGAAGAGCCATTTTGAGCCTCTTCCTATCAGCCACATTTTCCATGACCTGCTGACTCTTTGCCCTCTGTAATGCAGCCCTTCCCTCCTGGGGAAGACAAAGGTTCCACCACATGAAGAGAATTTTTAATTCATACTTTATATGAACAATTGTTACTTGCAGGTTGTGATGGGTGTTCCTGCGATCGCCCGGAGCCCCAGGATGGAAGAGGTTAAGCCCACTCTCATTTTAATGAGGTTAGTGTTCTCATCTGAGGGATTCTGAAGCCCACAAGAAGGAGGCTGCACTGAAGCCCTACAGAGAAGGGCTAGAAGAAAGGATTGCAGAGGAGAGGCATCTCCACCCTCTCCCTCTTCTTCTGACTCAGGCCCTTCATTCTCTCCCCAGATATGAGAGGACTCTGAGGTGGACGCCACGGCTCCCTACAATCTTGGAGACCTGCACTGAGTCGGTAAGGCCAGACCAGCTCCTCCCCAAAGTAAAGGCAGAAGCCCTGTCTCTCTGGATTTGCTAATAGGCCAAGAGATGGGATATTTGCCTTCTCCTTGCAGGATCCATCCGAAGAAAGCCGTCCGATGGAGACGGCTCAGAGTCCAAGGGACGTGCAGGAGGAAAGCAGTGCCTGCCTACCAGGGTAGGTAACACTTTGGAGGGTGAAACTTTTGCAGAGGGGAGGCATCTCTGCTTCTGCTATGGGAAGAAGGACTCAGGGCAATCCCACTGGCAGGCCAAGCCCCTGGGCAGGCCAGCTGGAAGGGCTGTTAGAGCCTCCAGATGACCACTCTTGATAAATGGCCCATGGCGACTTCTGATCTTTGGCCCTTTGGTTTTTTCCCCGCAGAGAGGACAGGCACTGGAGGCCGGGGCTGTCCACCATGTTGGGGACCTCCACTGAGTTGGTAAGGCTTGGACAGTTCCTCCCCATGTGAAAAGAAGAAGCCCTGTCCGTGTGGTTTTCTTGAGATGCCAACAGACAGAACATTTGCATTTTGATTGCAGAAACCAGGAGAGCAACTGGTGGAGGAGGAGCTCTCTCCTGATGGGGAGGAAACCCCTTACTCACAGGTAAGAAGGCTTGGGGCAATGCGGCCGATGGAGGCCATGCCATCATTCCTCATGGGAGCAGGAGAAAGCACCCTATCCTTTAGCAATCTTACTGCCATGGAGAATGCTTAGGATTTCATATTGTCCTTTGCAGGATTCGCTGACCGTCCTTGTGGGCTCCAGCAGCCTGGGGGATTTGGACTCCTTAGCTGACCTTCTGGAGGAGGAATCTGAGGAAAGCAGGGACCAGGGTGCAGAGGCGTCAGAGGCCAGTCCTTCTTCCAGTGCATGGGTAAGAAAGACAAAGTGTTTTGGGTTGGGGAGGGATAGGGTCCCTATCCCGCAAAGCAGCAGGGACTGGTGGCCTAAATGGATGTGGGCCCCATTCAATAGGCCCTCTTTTAGGAATTCTGAGACTCTTTTCCCTGAAGGCTAAAGAGGAATTATTGTGGTTCACAGGATTCCCCGCAAGGGGAAGACACGCTGGACGATGTCAGCAGCCTGGAAGAGGACTCCCTGGACTCCCTGGAACGCCTTCTTCAATGAGAAGAGGTATCTATTTTGGCCTCTTCGTGGATCAATGTTTTGCCTTGCGACGCTCAGTGAAGCCATGAGCTATGCTGCGCAGGGCCACCCAAGTCACACAAGCCTGAGTGGAGGGTGCTGACACAACGGGGTCCACTGGGGAAGGAAATGACAACCCTCTCCAGTATCCTTAGTAAGAAAAGGCTAAAAGCTACGATGCCAGATGAGCCCCTCAGATCAGAAGGTGTTCAGGTGGCTACCTGGGGAGAGCGGAGGGCAATTAAAGGAGCTTGAGAAAGAACAAAATGGTACTAATAGAAGCCTTTGATTCCTCCCTCAGATGCTTCCTCAGATTCCTCTCCAGAGGGCAGCTTGGAGGAGGAGGAACCCAGGCACCTCAGGAGGTAAGTTGGTCAATGGCTCTGAGCAGCCTGCCCAGAGTGATTGGGCTGAAGCAACAGCCGCAACAGGGTAGTCCTGAGGCTTCAGGTGGGGAAAGCAGGCACCTGCCATCTAGTTAGGGAGGAAGAGGAGGAACTGCCTTCTGCACCTGAACCCAGAACACTTAGGGCAGAGCAAAGGCAGGAGCAGCGAAGGTCAGCTTGATTACTTGCAAGGGGCCAGTCTCCCTCTTCTTGAGGGGCTGCCCCAGAATCTGGCTCTGGAGCACAGCAGGCAGACGAGGCAATGCTGGGAATGTGTTCATGAGCAGCGGGTTGGACTAGAAGGTCTCCGAGGTCCCTTCCAACTCAGTTATTCTGTTCTGTTATTCTGTCTGCCTCTAGGACGGCTTCATCAGTGGAGGGGACGGACATGGAGGGCAGGATCACCGCCACCTGTAAAGCCCTGCATGGACCTTTGTTGTTTTGTTATTGTTTTGTTGTTGTTTTGTTGTTGTTTTGTTGTTGTTTTGTTGTTGTTCTGTTGTTGTTTTGAAGGAATTCCAAATCACCGCCCAAGAAGCTGCTGCAATTATTCAACAATGCCCTACTTGCAGCAAGCAAGCCCCTGCCCTGCCAATGGGAGTAAATCCCAGAGGCTTAAAAGCCTGCCAAATTTGGCAAATGGATGTAACCCAGTATGCGCCTTTTGCACCATGGAAATATATCCATGTTTCAGTGTACACATACTCAGGGTTCATCATGGCCTCCCCGCAAAGAGGAGAGACCACAAAACATGTCATTAACCATTGCATCCAGTCATTTGCGTGCCTGGGAAAGTCCTCAGAATTAAAAACTGATAATGGCCCCGCCTATACTAGTACCAACTTTGCTACCTTTTGTAAACAATGGGGCATTTTGCACAAATTTGGCATTCCATACAATTCTCAAGGGCAGGCAGTAGTAGAAAGAGCCAATCTAACCCTAAAGAATGCTCTTGACAAAGTTCAAACCTCAATGGGGAAACTCACCCCAGAGCTACCCACGCTGCAAAACAAGCTTAACTTGTGCTTATTTACACGAATTTCCTGAATGAGTTTGGCACACCTGCTTCTTCTGATGCCTCTCGACACTTTTGCTCTCCATCCAAGGATGCTCCTAGACCTCCAGTTTACTTTCGACAGTTGCCAGATCCCACATGACACGGGCCAGCTGAACTTATAACCTGGGGACGAGAGTACGCGGCTGTTTCCTACAACAACGCCACCACCTGGGTCCCCGGACGACAAGTGAGGCCTTTTCTACCCAAACCAGCCTTGCCTACATCAGCATCATGAAGCTGCCCGCTGCATTCATCATTTGCCTCCTGGGTTTCCACATCGTTCCTGCCGATACGACAGCCACCCCATCCTCCTGCGATGCCTGCATCAAAACTACTCGCAGCGGAACGAAAACCCAATCCACCCTGATCTATCATACCTTGAAGCCTGAGTGCAACTCCACGACGGTCTCCCCTTGTCTGCATAACAACACTCAATATGCGCGATGTTACACTGCCGAAGGCATTCAGTGCTATGAGCCCAAGGCAGTGGGACCCATTACAGCATCGCTCTATGTCTATGCATACAAAGGTGGCTCCAGTTCTGATCTTGCAGAAATGTTCTCTAGCAGTCAAACAAAAAATGGGTACGTAACCCATAATGTCACTCGGGGGGGTACCAACACCTCAGTATGCTTTGATGCTTGCCTTGCCATCAGCAAAGGTCAAAGTCCTAACATAGCTGGCAGAGATCTTATCTACAGGAAAAGAAATATCTCTTTCAAAAGGTGTCCGGGACTAACGTGGGGGCCACCACTGTTTACAACTACTGGTACACCCCACCTATTGACTCTGCTCCCTCAAAATATTAATATCACCGTGAAATCAAGCTCTACTTCATGTACCACTGACAAATGTAATCCCATTTGCTTGTACACTCACTTACCTGAATCTAAGGGGGTACAATATCGTTTTTTAGGTCTTGATTTAAGAGACATGTTTGGATCCTGGTTCCCAAAATTGCCTGGTTTACAAGCTATTGTAGCGCTCATTGGTATGATTGCTGCGGGATGTGTTGTATTGCTTTGTGTATTACCCATCTTTGTACGAACTATTTCTAACAGTTTATCCCTCTTGGCTGAGAAAAAAACCACTGCGCAGGTAATGGCTCTCTGGAATCAACAAAGAACTAACACATATGAACCACTGCCATCCGAAGATGAGATAGGAGAGCCAACCTGTGACGACCCAGACGAGGACAAGATGTTTGTGATGGTTAAAGAAGTCACGAACGCCGTGGATAACATCAGCATGAACAGCACTCTTGCCTACATGCCTGACAAAGACTGTTATTAGGACTAAAACACTCCCTGTCTCTTAAAAATGAAAAACAGGGGAGATGTGGGAACTATGATTCTTTGTTCTTTGTGTACGTGCTAGGACAACGGAGCCTTCTGGTGGTTGACTGGAACACAGAGCAAGGAGCAAAGACAAATTGTTGCCATTTCTAACCAGAACTGTAGCTGTTAGGTATAACATAAGTCACCTAACGTAGTTTGGGTAAAATAATATATATAAGCTATGATTGTTAGTTTAAGTGTGTGTCACTTTAAATGCAAAGCATGTATTTTGGGTGTGGTGTGAAGCCACCATAAGAGGGAGCAAGAGACGCTGACGATTCCCTGACGCTTTGCTGGCAATTACTGGAGTTGCAGACGGAAGAGAGGAGTTTCTGAGTTTTTGCATATCTCTCTCTACTGCGAGGAGATATATCACCGGACTGTTATTTGTAAGTGTACTGACCTCTCATTTTCGACACTGGAATTTGCAAATGAATAATCCCTGGACGGACTGGACTAAGTGAATGATATATGGACTGTTTTGACTATGCTTTAACTCTTGCTGGAATAAAACTATTTAATAGGCACTTGTATCTGGTTTACTGAGTGTAAGCTACACAACACTTATCTCACATATTTTGCCTGCCTGCCTGACTGCCCTGCAGATTCTTGCTAGGGTATATCCCTAACACTGGTTATGGGCCCAGCTGCACAGTCAGACTAACCAGGATATAGCAGGCTTATATAAAGTGAGAGTTAGTGTAGTTACACAATACTGTAAACAGACAGCTGTGTTTAATTATAGTTTAATATCCAGAGAAAGATGGCACAAGTCAATTTACCAAGTTTGTCTCTAATATCCAAACTGGATGGAACAAACTACGTTTCATGGTCTATGAAATGCAGCCTACTTCTACGCAGAGAAGGTTTGTGGAATATAATTCAAAACCCACCAGAGGTAGATGCTTGGGATTCAGAGGATGAAGATGATGCCCAGAAGATACAAGAATATAAACTGCAAAATGAACAAGCTCTCTGTATAATAGGACTGACACTCTGTGACCAGCAGCTTGTCCATATTCGTGGAGAAGAAACAGCTGCTAAGTGCTGGGAGAATTTAAAGAAGATTTATGTTCGAGACAGTGTAGGAGCTCATATAAATCTTACACGGAAGCTGTTTAGAACACATCTTCAAAAGAATGGAGACATGTTGACTCATATAAACACTATGAAGAGGATTTTTCAGGAGCTGCATGAGAAAGAGCTTATCTTCACTGAACTGCATCAGGTTTATATAATTTTGTCTTCATTAGATCAGAGTTATGACGATTATGTAACTTCATTGGAAGTGCTGCCAAAGGACAACCTCACATTAACTGACATTACTGGCAGATTAATTGAAGAAGCCAGGAGAAGGCTTGAAAGGGATCAACTCAGAAGGGAACAACCACAAGAAGAGGAATTATCTTCGTCAGCCTACACAATTAGAAAATGTTTTAATTGTGGAAGAAAAGGACATTTGGCTAGGTTCTGCAAGAAAGAAAAATGCCAAAATGCCAGCCAGAATGCTAAAAGGCATCAAAAGGATAAAAAATGCTTAGAGTTAGCCATGTATAGCAACCAAACTGTGAACAATAATAATTTTGGGGTTGTAGATAGTGGAGCATCGCACTGCATAACAAAAGATAAGAAAAGTTTTATTAAGATGTCCACGAGTTCACAGCAGATATCATTACCTAATGATTGGAAACTGAAAGAAAAAGCTGCAGGTACAGCATATTGTTCTTGCATAAAAGAAAATGTAAAAAGGTGCATGTCTAAACCTGGCATGGAGAATTTCCACGCACGGCTATTTCAATTCAACTGTAAACTAAATTTCTACCGCAAGCGAAGGGCAATGTACCGTGCCTTGCTTCGATATTGTCCTCTTAGGAACCCTGTTAATTGGCTTTTACCTCTGCTCTTGGGGAAGGATGCTTTTCAGGAGGTTGTGAATGTGGACGTGTAGTTGCCTCTGGTGTGATATGTTTTTTGGTAGTTGATAATGCCGATAATATTTAAATGATCAATTTTAATTATTGCTTACTGCCCAAAGTCACATGGGTGGCTATATACAGTGAAAGAAGTAAAGTTCTATTGATTATCTAGTGATAACTTCCAAGTTATTTGCATTTTTCAAGTTTCCCACATCTCAGCTGCCACTCAAGCACTCCTCGAAGCCAAGGACCACAGTAGTCGAGCTACTCAAATATCCTATACTAAGGATGTGTTGTCAAAATGTAATACAGTTCAATAAGACAAGAATGAATCCTCTTTTCTGGAGGCTAAACACACAGAGAATGCCCAAGTACAGAAGATATGTTTTTAAGAGACACCAGGCCTGTTATTTTAATCGGTGTGATCTGCTGTTGCTATTGCCATTTGATCAGAAGAACAAGAGCAAGACTTCAATAGGTCTGTCACTAACCGATTATGGAACACATGCTACTTGCCATTTCCACCATTTTTTTCTCAAAAAGTACATTCCCTGGATAAATGGCATCTGACAACTGAGCTGAATCAGAGTTACCATAAAATCCTGCAAAAGGCTGAATAAAAAGGAAAGTCTAAGACAGTGGTGGTATTCAGCAGGTTTTGACCAGTAGTGGAAATTTTGAGTAGTTCGGAGAACCGGCAGATACCCCCTCTGACTGGAGATTTTATAGTATCCTTCCCTGCCACACCCACCGAGTCACGCTCACTGAACCGCTAGGAAAAAAATCTGAATCCTAGCACTGGTCTAACAGGTCATTTAATATAATGAGATTATTAAATGAAGCGCTAATGTCTTTAGCTCTTTCCCATCTCCATTAAGCTGTTGTTTTACTAGAGTGCATTGAAAGCAAAATATTGCTGATCAATTCACGAAAGCCCAAGGTGCAGTGAAACACAAAGAGAGTTGTGATGACTATGGGTTAAGGTTGTAAATAGATTTATATATTATTATATTACCCAAAAGGGGAGAATGTTAGGTATAACATAAGTCACCTAACGTAGTTTGGGTAAAATAATATATATAAGCTATGATTGTTAGTTTAAGTGTATGTCACTTTAAATGCAAAGCATGTATTTTGGGTGTGGTGTGAAGCCACCATAAGAGGGAGCAAGAGACGCTGACGATTCCCTGACGCTTTGCTGGCAATTACTGGAGTTGCAGACGGAAGAGAGGAGTTTCTGAGTTTTTGCATATCTCTCTCTACTGCGAGGAGATATATCACCGGACTGTTATTTGTAAGTGTACTGACCTCTCATTTTCGACACTGGAATTTGCAAATGAATAATCCCTGGACGGACTGGACTAAGTGAATGATATATGGACTGTTTTGACTATGCTTTAACTCTTGCTGGAATAAAACTATTTAATAGGCACTTGTATCTGGTTTACTGAGTGTAAGCTACACAACACTTAACTCACGTATTTTTGCCTGCCTGCCTGACTGCCCTGCAGATTCTTGCTAGGGTATATCCCTAACAGTAGCAAACTTAAACTCTGAAGCCTTGTATGCTTTATGCGAATGATCATTGCATGCCGTGTGATGTAATGCATTTGTGATAGGACGTTAACAAAATTGCTACGTTAACAAATATTGCTTCTAATAAAAGAGGGTTTCGGAGTTCTCTCTGCGCTCTCATCCCAAGACAACTTTGCATAGTGTCTTCTTTTCATGAGAGACCACCACAGCAGGTAAAGGTGCATGTCTAAACCTGGCATGGAGAATTTCCACGGACGGCTATTTCAATTCAACTGTAAACTAAATTTCTACCGCAAGTGAAGGGCAATGTAGCGTGCCTTGCTTCGATATTGTCCTCTTAGGAACCCTGTTAATTGGCTTTTACCTCTGCTCTTGGGGAAGGATGCTTTTCAGGAGGTTGTGAATGTGGACGTGTAGTTGCCTCTGGTGTGATGTGTTTTTTGGTAGTTGATAATGCCGATAATATTTAAATGATCAATTTTAATTATTGCTTACTGCCCAAAGTCACATGGGTGGCTATATACAGTGAAAGAAGTAAAGTTCTATTGATTATCTAGTGATAACTTCCAAGTTATTTGCATTTTTCAAGTTTCCCACATCTCAGCTGCCACTCAAGCACTCCTCGAAGCCAAGGACCACAGTAGTCGAGCTACTCAAATATCCTATACTAAGGATGTGTTGTCAAAATGTAATACAGTTCAATAAGACAAGAATGAATCCTCTTTTTCTGGAGGCTAAACACACAGAGAATGCCCAAGTACAGAAGATATGTTTTTAAGAGACACCAGGCCTGTTATTTTAATCGGTGTGATCTGCTGTTGCTATTGCCATTTGATCAGAACAAGAAGAGCAAGACTTCAATAGGTCTGTCACTAACCGATTATGGAACACATGCTACTTGCCATTTCCACCATTTTTTTCTCAAAAAGTACATTCCCTGGATAAATGGCATCTGACAACTGAGCTGAATCAGATTTACCATAATATCCTGCAAAAGGCTGAATAAAAAGGAAAGTCTAAGACAGTGGTGGTATTCAGCAGGTTTTGACCAGTAGCGGAAATTTTGAGTAGTTCGGAGAACCGGCAGATACCCCCTCTGACTGGAGATTTTATAGTATCCTTCCCCTGCCACACCCACCGAGTCACGCTCACTGAACCGCTAGTAAAAAAATCTGAATCCTAGCACTGGTCTAACAGGTCATTTAATATAATGAGATAATTAAATGAAGCGCTAATGTCTTTAGCTCTTTCCCATCTCCATTAAGCTGTTGTTTTACTAGAGTGCATTGAAAGGAAAATAAAACCTAGCAAAATTATACTGGGTGTTATCCAGTGTCAGTACAATACAATACAATTGTTAGACCATTCAAAAGTAAAGGAATTAGACAATTCAAAAGTAGTATGTTTTATTCTCTCTCTCTCTCTCTCTCTCTGTAACCCCCCCCCCCCCGACCGCGTGTATGTGTGAGAGAGAACGATGGGATGGGATGAGGTGGGGGGGGAACTCTGGAGCGCAACTTGGTGAAATTGCTATTTCCTCTTTTCATCCCAACTGCCCTTCTCTATCACTTGACAGAGGAAACTGTGCTAAGAAGTGAGACCAGGAACGTCAAAAAGACCGGCACCGGAATAAAAGTGCCTTAAAAGCATATTTCCATCTCAACCAGGGATGAAGGGACTCTGCTATTCCTCAGGTCTTCCCTAATAACAAATGCAATACTGAAACAGTTAAATACAAGGAAGTTGGAGGGCATCAGAGCAGGCATTTCAAAGCAGAGGCAGATGGGAAAAAGAAGGTCCCTTGTCCAGTGGGCTGGAAATATACAGATGAGGTATTTCTTGGAAGTCATCTTTCTAGCTGACTTTCCTTACAGATGATCTTGGCATCCATATCTAGATTTACATATGAACTGTCATCTTGTCAAAGGTTACTTCTTAGTTACTCTTCTTTATAATCTCCTGCTAGAGAACAATTAAAGATTGTTTAGAATAACCAGTGAAAAATATTTGAATGCTTCCCCGCATTTAGAAGCACGTACAGCTCTAGCTCAATCCTGATTTAACTTTAAGCAGTAAATGTCAAAGTTTGGCCTGTCAGTGGAACAAAATGTAATGTCTTGGTATTACTCAGCAGCAAAGCAGAAAAGAAAAAGAAACAAAAAGAGGAAGACAAAAAATTCTGTGCGGAGGCAATTTAGTCAGGGATGAGCATTCGAATTCAGAAACAGCAAAGAGGTGTATAAACACACACAAACTGCGGGTCTTACATCACATTGTAGATCACATCAAGACCGCCTGTGAAATGAGAGCATATAGAGCATCCGATTTTTTAAAATATAAATGATGCTTCCTTCATTTCAATGGTTAAAGCAACCATTGGGGTCTTCAAACTTGGCAAGTTTAAGAGTTATTTATGGGTTTTTGTCTTTGTGCATCAGCCTTCAATACAGAAAAGTGTGGAAACCATTGGAAACACTGTCTCTCTCAGCCTGAGGAGCAACTGCAGGAGGACAAACAGCCTGGACTGCAGGCCTCTCTCACCTCAGGCCTGATTTTGAGGCCCTGTGTTGGGAAAGGAGGAGGCCATTTCCTATTGCCCAGAAATTCACTGAGTGCTGATTGGATCTTAGGACCATCAATCAAAGGATAGTAACACTGGGTTCCTCCTCCTGTTTTATATTCTTGGAGGGAAGAGAAGTGAGAAATTGGAAGGCCGGGAGTGGAAGGACAGATGGGAGGAAAGCCTGCAGTCTTCTTAGACCTAGGAAAGCCAATAACAGTTATAGAGTCTCAACCTACAACCATAATTGAGTACAAACTTTCTGTTCTTAAGTGAGACATTTGCTAAGTGAGTTTCCCCCCTCCCCCATTTTACTATCTTTCTTGCCATTGCTGGTAAGTGAACCACTACAGTTGATAAGTTAGTAGCATGGTTGTTAAGTGAATCTGGCTTCTGCATTTATTTTGCTTTTCAAACAGTTGCAAAAGGTGATCGCAAGACCTTGGGAAGGATACAGCAATAGTCGTAAGTATGAACCAGTTGCCAAACATCTGAAATTTGATCACATGATCAAGGGACTGCTACAAAGGACATAAGTTTGAAAAGTGGTCGTAAGTCCCTTTTTTCATTGCCATCGTAACTTTCAGCGGTCACTAAATGAACCCTTGTAAGTCAATGACTATCTGTACTATGTGTACTTAATCCTGTTTCCAATATCTGGCCTCAACTTTCCTTTGAAATTTCTCTAATGACTTCCCAACTCTGAAGCCCATCCTTCAGGAAGGGAGTCGTAAGGATAACCCAGTTTGTCCCTTGTTTTGGCATTATATCCAAAATTAGATATTTTTGTAAATTCAGAGACGATACAGGGACAGCATTTAAAAATGAGGGTTTTTTTGGAGAGAGAATTCTCCCACTGCTTCCGGTGACCCTTGAAGAGAAGAAGGGAGTCCTAAGAGCCGTCTTCCAATACTTGACGGGAGGCCACAGGGAAGAGGGTGTTGATTCTTCAAAGTAGCTGAAGAAAGGACACGAAGCAACGGGTGGAAGCTCATCGGAGAGATCCAACAGTGGAGATTAGGAGGAATTTCCTTCCTTGGGCAGGAGGTTGGATGAAAAGTCCCTTCCACCGTAGGATTGTATAATTTCCTCTGGCCTTTCTGCCACAATGATTGTGCTTCTCTGTTGTTCATGAACAGACAGCTTCCCACATGAAAGGCAGAGGCCAAAGGCCACCAAGAGAGTCAGCGACCAGCCTTTTCTAATCCCAGGTGAACCTCCTTCCGTGTGAAGGTTTATAATGTGGCCATTGTTTACCTGGTGGCCAAACAAATGAGGTTGTTAGTTTTCCTGAAAAGCCACCAGTGCACAATTGCCTATTTCTCTGTCATGCAGTATATCTACCGGTACCATAACCAAATCCTAATTTGCTCATGGCTGCCAGAAGGCTTTTCAGAGCAAGTATGGCCATCTCAGCTGCCAAGAAACTGGCGAGAAGGGAGAAAATCACGCTTCTCAACTCTTCTCATTGATTCACGTTTATGTCTCTTCTCTTCACAGAACATCTGGAAAAGGTGTTCGAGCCTTTTCTGTTGCTGGAAGAGCAACACTGAAGATCTTCCTGTGCCTCGAGACAGGTACCCCCACCCCCTTCTCTTTAAACCCTGGGCGTGGGGGGCACGTAGAGTCCAAGGGCCTCTCCCCAAAGTAGCTTTTTGTCCAGAAGGGGTTCAGGGGGAAAAAGATGGGCGGGTGGGAGGGCTGGCCGGGGTTTAAAAGGAGAAGCTGAGCTAGATGGATGTTCTTTGACATGTCATCTTTTTCTTTTGGTCAGCACTGAGGAGGCACAGGAACCGGATGACCGGCAGGGAGATTGGGAGACACATTCTCATGTGTCTGATGGAGGCAGATCTTCCTTTCCTGGGGTAAGGACGCTTCTGCAACATGGCCAGTGGGGCTTCAGGCTTCAAAACCGGGTGGGGGAAGGGAGGAATTCCCACTTGGGGGAACCTGAATAGCATAGCAAACTCAAGAAAAGCCCCTTGGATTGGTGGAAAGATTTCAGAGGGGAAAATACTGGGAAATAGTAAGGAAGATCCATTCTGAGCATCTTCCTATCGGCCCAATTTTCCGCAATCTGCAGTCTCTTTGCCCTCTGCAATGCAGCCCTTCCCTTCCTGGGGAAGACAACGTTCCTCCAGGTGCAGCGAAGTTTGATTTATACATTCAGATGAACAGTTATTACTTTCAGGTTTGGATGGGTGTTCATGCCACCGCCTGATGCCCTAGGATAGATGTGACACCCATTTCACAATCTGTGGAGTTTAGTGTTCTCAGTTGAGGGATTCTGAAACCCCGCAAAAGGCGGCTGCACTAAATCCCTAAAGAGAAAGTCTAGAAGAAAAGTTTGCAGAGGGGAGGCATCTCCACCCTCTGTATCTGCTACTGCTAAAGGAAAAATGATGCAGGAGAAGCCCTTTGGCAGGCCAGCTGGCAGGCATCTTAAAGCCTTCACATGTTCCCTCTTAAAAGGCTCAGGGCTAATTTTGATAATTGGTCCTTCATTCTCTCCCCAGAAATGTCAAGACGGAGAACTGGAGGCCGCACCTCTCCACGATTTTGGAGAGCTGCACTGAGTTGCTAAAGCCTGACCGTCTTCTCACCGTGCTAATGGCAGAAGCCCTGTCTCTGCGGATGTGTTGATATGCCAACAGACAGAATCTTTGCATTGTTATTGCAGGATCCATTTGAAGACTCCCTTCCATTAGAGAGCCCAAAAGTCCATGTCCATCAAGGAAGGAAGCACCTCGGAGGGAGAAGCCCAGTGCTGTTGGCACATAGGGGTTGAATGCACCTTATGCTTCAACCATCTTATTGAGATGCAGCGAGCCTTGGATTTAGCCTTGATACTGTCATTTGCAAGACTCAGTGAAAGTCCTGGTGGGCTCCAGGACCAGCAGCCTGGAGGATATGGACTCTATTGCTGACTTTCTGGGTGAGGAGTCAGAGGGAAGCTGGGAGGATGCTGCAATGGCTTCCAAGACCAGCGATTCTTCCAGTCCATGGTAAGAACGACAAAGTGTTTTCTGTTGGGGAGGGATGGATGCCCTCTATTCACTTCTCTTAAAGGGAGTGAACTGTGCTACGTTGCTCTGGGCACTGGAACAAAAGGACACCCGGCCCTTGGGACAATGTTCTTAGGCTAACTATATGCACCCAAGCTCTGGTGCAAATGGTTCATTTACCACAAAGCAGCAGGGAAGAGCCCACTGCAGTGAACTGGTGTGCTAGATGGATGTGACCCACGCTGCTTATGCCTCTCCTTCTTCGGCACCATCCTCTCCAGCACCCTGCTGCTTCCAGGCAGGACTTTTACAGGAAAGAAAAGAGGGACTATTTTTCTATGGGACAGGTGGGAGTGGATATTCCTCCAACTCTGGAGATGTATCCAGCAAGAGGAGCACTGTTTTCATCAAGCATCCCCACTCAATGGGGCCTCTTTTAGGAATGCTGACCCTCTTTTGCCCTGATGCCTAACGAGGAATCGTTGTCATTCACGGGATTCTCCTGAAGAAGCGGAAGCCACCCTAGAAGATCTCAGCAGCCTAGAAGGAGACTTCCTGGACTTCTCTCTTTAATTGATAGAGGTATCTATTTCAGATTCTTCATGGATCAAGGCTTTGTCATGTCAAAGAGTCTTGTTCAGCTCAATGAAGCAATGAGGCATGCCGTGCAAGGCCAAGCACAAGCCGACAGGTCACAATGGAGGGTGCTGATACAATGTGGCCCACTGGAGAAGGAAATGGCAACCCTCTCCAGTATCCTTACTAAAAAAAAAAAAAAATCCCATGAAACTTATCAAAAGGCTAAAAGCCATGATGCCAGAAAGTGAGCCCCTCAGATTGGAAGATATCCAATGTGCCACCTGGGGAGAGCGGAGGGCAATTGCAAGTATCTCTAGAAAGTGCAAAGTCTTTGTACTTTTATAGAGTATGTGTGGCATTAATAATAACCTTTGATTCCTTCCCCTGATGCCTCTTCAGTTGTCACCTTGGAGGAGGATGAACCAGCCCCAGACAGATCAGGAGGTGAGTTGGTCAATGGCTCCAAGCAGTTGACTGAGAGTGATTTGGCTGAAACCCAGTTGCATCAAGACACCTCCGAGGCTTCAGGTGGGGAAAGCTTGCAGCTGCAGAGCGTTCGTGTTGAGGAAGAGGAACTGCCTTCTGCACCTCATCTGAGAACATGGAGGGCAGAGAAAAGGCAAAGTAGTGAGGGTCAGCCCGATTTCTTGCTATGAGGAGCAAGGCTCTGAGTTTGCCTTGTAAAGCCACTAGCCGGTGCACAGCTCTCCATTCTCCCTTCCTGCAGTGAAACAACCACTTGGTAATGGCTGTCAGAAGGCTTTTCAGAATGTGGCCATCTTTTGTGTTCGCGCCTTTTCTGTTGTTTGAAGAGCAACATTGAAGATCTTCCTGTGCCTCCTAACAGATACCAACACCAACTTCTCTTTAAACCCTGGCCGTGGGGGGCACCATTGATCAACTGCAGAGTCTGTAAGAGCCTCTCCCCAAAATGGCTTCCTGTCCAGAAGGGGCTTGTGGGGACAAAAAGATGGGCAGGTTGATTGGCCGGTCTTAGAAAAGGGTGGCTGAGGTAGATGCATGTTCTTTGAAATGTCACCTTGTTCCTTTGATCAGCACTGAGGAGGCACAGGAACCGGATGACCGGCAGGGAGAAAGGGAGACACATCCTCATGTGTCTGATGGAGGCAGATCTTCCTTTCCTGGGGTAAGGACGCTTCTGCAACAGGGTCAGTGGGGCTTCGGGCTTCAAAATCGGGTGGGGGAAGGGAGGAATTTGCCCTTGAGGGGAACCTGGCCAGCCTAGAAAACTGAAGAAGAGCCCCTTGGATTCATGGAAAGATCTCGATGGCTTGGAAGGGAAAATCCTGGGGAAAACTAAGGAAGAGCCATTTTGAGCCTTTTCCCATCAGTCACATTTTCCATGACCTGCTGCCTCTTTGCCCTCTGTAATGCAGCCCTTCCCTCCTGGGGAAGACAAAGGTTCCACCACATGCAGAGAATTTTTAATTCATACTTTATATGAACAATTGTTACTTGCAGGTTGTGATGGGTGTTCGTGCGATCGCCCGGAGCCCCAGGATGGAAGACGTTAAGCCCACTCTCATTTTAATGAGGTTAGTGTTCTCATCCGAGGGATTCTGAAGCCCCCAAGAAGGAGGCTGCACTGAAGCCCTACAGAGAAGGGCTAGAAGAAAGGATTGCAGAGGGGAGGCATCTCCACCCTCTGCCTCTTCTTCTGACTCAGGCCCTTCATTCTCTCCCCAGATATGAGAGGACTCTGAGGTGGACGCCACGGCTCCCTACAATCTTGGAGACCTGCACTGAGTCGGTAAGGCCAGACCAGCTCCTCCCCAAAGTAAAGGCAGAAGCCCTGTCTCTCTGGATTTGCTAATAGGCCAAGAGACGGGATATTTGCCTTCTCCTTGCAGGATCCATCGGAAGAAAGCCGACCGATGGAGACGGCTCAGAGCCCAAGGGACGTGCAGGAGGAAAGCAGTGCCTGCCTACCAGGGTAGGTAACACTTTGGAGGGTGAAACTTTTGCAGAGGGGAGGCATCTCTGCTTCTGCTACGGGAAGAAGGACTCAGGGCAATCCCACTGGCAGGCCAAGCCCCTGGGCAGGCAAGGTGGAAGGGATGTTAGAGCCTCCACATGACCACTCTTGAAAAAGGGCCCATGGCAACTTTTGATCTTTGGCCCTTTCGTTTTCTCCCCCTGGAGAGGACAGGCACTGGAGGCCGGGGCTGTCCACCTTGTTGGAGACCTTCACTGAGTTGGTAAGGCTTGGACAGTTCCTCCCCATGTGAGAAGAAGAAGCCCTGTCTGGGTGGTTGTCTTGAGATGCCAACAGACAGAACCTTTGCATTTCGATTGCAGAAACCAGGAGAGCAACTGGTGGAGGAGGAGCTCTCTCCTGATGGGGAGGAAACCCCTTCCTCACAGGTAAGAAAGCTTGGGGCAATGCGGCCGATGGAGGCCATGCCATCATTCCTCATGGGAGCGGGAGAAAGCACCCTATCCTTTAGCAATCTTACTGGAATGGAGAAAGCTTAGGATTTCATATTGTCCTTTGCAGGATTCGCTGAGAGTCCTGGTGGGCTCCAGCAGCCTGGGGGATTTGGACTCCTTAGCTGACCTTCTGGAGGAGGAATCTGAGGAAAGCAGGGACCAGGGTGCAGAGGCGTCAGAGGCCAGTCCTTCTTCCAGTGCATGGGTAAGAAAGACAAAGTGTTTTGGGTTGGGGAGGGATAGGGTCCCTATCCCGCAAAGCAGCAGGGACTGGTGGCCTAAATGGATGTGGGCCCCATTCAATAGGCCCTCTTTTAGGAATTCTGAGTCTCTTTTCCCTGATGGCTAAAGAGGAATCATTGTGGTTCACAGGATTCTCCAGAAGGGGAAGACACCCTGGACGATGTCAGCAGCCTGGAAGAGGACTCCCTGGACTCCCTGGAACGCCTTCTTCAATGAGAAGAGGTATCTATTTTGGCCTCTTCATGGATCAATGTTTTGCCTTGCGACGCTCAGTGAAGCCATGAGCTATGCTGCGCAGGGCCACCCAAGTCAGACAGGCCCGAGTGGAGGGTGCTGACAACGGGGTCCACTGGGGAAGGAAATGACAACCCTCTCCAGTGTCCTTAGTAAGAAAAGGCTAAAAGCTACGATGCCAGAAGATGAGCCCCTCAGATCAGAAGGCGTCCAGGTGGCTACCTGGGGAGAGCGGAGGGCAATTAAAGGAGCTCGAGAAAGAACAAAGTGGTACTAATAGTAGCCTTTGATTCCTCCCTCAGATGCTTCCTCAGATTCCTCTCCAGAGGGCAGCTTGGAGGAGGAGGAACCCAGGCACCTCAGGAGGTGAGTTGGTCAATGGCTCTGAGCAGCCTGCCCAGAGTGATTGGGCTGAAGCAACAGCCGCAACAGGGTAGCCCTCTAGGCTTCAGGTGGGGAAAGCAGGCACCTGCCATCTAGTTAGTGAGGAAGAGGAGGAACTGCCTTCTGCACCTGAACCCAGAACACTTAGGGCAGAGCAAAGGCAGGAGCAGGGAAGGTCAGCTTGATTACTTGCAAGGAGCCAGTCTCGCTCTTCTTGAGGGGCTGCCCCAGAATCTGGCTCTGGAGCACAGCAGGCAGACGAGGCAATGCTGGGAACGTGTTCATGAGCAGCGGATTGGACTAGACAGAGAATGCCCAAGTACAGAAGATACGTTTTTAAGAGACACCAGGCCTGTTATTTTAATCGGTGTGATCTGCTGTTGCTATTGCCATTTGATCAGAACAAGAAGAGCAAGACTTCAATAGGTCTGTCACTAACCGATTATGGAACACATGCTACTTGCCATTTCCACCATTTTTTTCTCAAAAAGTACATTCCCTGGATAAATGGCGTCTGACAACTGAGCTGAATCAGTTTTAGCATAATATCCTGCAAAAGGCTGAATAAAAAGGAAAGTCCAAGACAGTGGTGGTATTCAGCAGGTTTTGACCAGTAGCGGAAATTTTGAGTAGTTTGGAGAACCGGCAGATACCCCCTCTGACTGGAGATTTTATAGTATCCTTCCCCTGCCACACCCACCGAGTCACGCTCACTGAACCGCTAGTAAAAAAATCTGAACCCTAGCACTGGTCTAACAGGTCATTTAATATAATGAGATAATTAAATGAAGCGCTAATGTCTTTAGCTCTTTCCCATCTTCATTAAGCTGTTGTTTTACTAGAGTGCATTGAAAGGAAAATAAAACCTAGCAAAATTATACTGGGTGTTATCCAGTGTCAGTACAATACAATACAATTGTTAGACAAGTAAAGGAATTAGACAGTAAAGGAATTAGAAAATTCAAAAGTAGTATGTTTTATTCTCTCTCTCTCTCTCTCTCTGTAAACCCCCCCCCCGACCGGGTGTATGTGTGAGAGAGAACGATCGGATGGGATGAGGTGGGGGGGGGGAACTCTGGAGCGCAACTTGGTGAAATTGCTATTTCCTCTTTTCATCCCAACTGCCCTTCTCTATCACTTGACAGAGGAAACTGTGCTAAGAAGTGAGACCAGGAACGTCAAAAAGACCGGCACCGGAATAAAAGTGCCTTAAAAGCATATTTCCATCTCAACCAGGGATGAAGGGACTCTGCTATTCCTCAGGTCTTCCCTAATAACAAATGCAATACTGAAACAGTTAAATACAAGGAAGTTGGAGGGCATCAGAGCAGGCATTTCAAAGCAGAGGCAGATGGGAAAAGGAAGGTCCCTTGTCCAGTGGGCTGGAAATATACAGATGAGATATTTCTTGGAAGTCATCTTTCTAGCTGACTTTCCTTACAGATGATCTTGGCATCCATATCTAGATTTACATATGAACTGTCATCTTGTCAAAGGTTACTTCTTAGTTACTCTTCTTTATAATCTCCTGCTAGAGAACAATTAAAGATTGTTTAGAATAACCAGTGAAAAATATTTGAATGCTTCCCCGCATTTAGAAGCACGTACAGCTCTAGCTCAATTCTGATTTAACTTTAAGCAGTAAATGTCAAAGTTTGGCCTGTCAGTGGAACAAGATGTAATGTCTTGGTTTTACTCAGCAACGAAGCAGAAAAGAAAGAGAAACAAAAAGAGTAAGACAAAAAATTCTGTGCGGAGGCAATTTAGTCAGGGATTAGCATTCGAATTCAGAAACAGCAAAGAGGTGTATAAACACACACAAACTGGGGGTCTTACATCACATTGTAGATCACATCAAGACCGCCTGTGAAATGAGAGCATATAGAGCATCCGATTTTTAAAAATATAAATGCTTCCTTCATTTCAATGGTTAAAGCGACCATTGGGGTCTTCAAACTTGGCAAGTCTAAGAGTTATTTATGGGTTTTTGTCTTTGTGCATCAGCCTTCAATACAGAAAAGTGTGGAAACTGTTAAGTTTGGGCAATGAGAGGCTGAACCAGAGCATGAATGCAACAGATACTTTATTATAGCAATAAAGGGCTGACCGTGCTTGCCACGCCTGAACTGGCTCGCAGCAATCAGCAACTGGTTGGACCCCGCAGCCCGCTTTTATAGCTGGCTGCTGGGAAGAACCAACCAATGGGTGAAAGGGAAAGGTCGCCCACGCAAAGGGACTGGACCTGAGTGAGAACTCCTAGAGTCCTCAGGACATAACACCCCTTCCCCCCAGATGCGAACATGCATAGTCCTTGAGGTAGACAGGGGGCTTGTGTTGGCGCCCGGAACGGCGCAGCTCGGGAACATTGTCTGTCCGTTCAGGATCAGTCTGTGACGGTAGAGCCGGCTGAGTGTCACCAACGTGCTCTCCGGCTCGGGCATCCCCGGGACTCGCGGGGTTGGTTACTGGGGACGAGTTCCCGTGGACTGGATCAGGCTGGTCAACCCTCTGGGCGCTGTTGTCCAAGTTCAGGCTGTCGGGAACGACTGTAGGTGCAAATTGGTCGTTGGGCACGATGTGGCTGTGAGGCGGATGAGGAGGTTCTCCTTCATCTGGTGACTGGATCCCTGCTGGCAAGGGTGCTGAGGCGCCTCCGCAGTTGGTCTATGTGCCTCCTCCAGACGCGGCCATCCTCCAGCCTGACCCTATACGACCTCGGTCCGTTGATGGCTATGACCTCGCCTGGAATCCATAGTGGGTCCCCAGCGAAGTTCCTCGCGAATACTGGCTCCTGTAACATAAAATGTCTAACCCCCGATGAGGAAGCAAGGGGAGAGTCAGGGCAGTATTGTGGGTGAAGTCTGTCCAATACAGTCCTCAGGCGCCGGCCCATTAGGAGCTCCGCTGGGGACTTATTGGTGACTGAACAAGGGGTTGAGTGCTGGCTCATCAGGAACCGCGAGAGTTTGTGGTGCCAGTCATCCCTACTGAACCTGGTGAGGGCTTCTTTAGTGGTCCTGACGGCTCTTTCAGCCAACCCATTACTGGCAGGATGAAATGGGGGCTGTGAAAATGTGGCGGATACCCAGGTTGGCAGCGAAACGGCTGAACTCGATCGATGCGAACTGTGGGCCATTGTCAGAGACAATGGAGTCGGGTAGTCCGTGCGTTATGAACAGGCGCGTTAACACGTTGGTGATTGCTAGTGTGGTGGTCGTGGATAGCTGTGCTACGTCAATCCATTTGGAATAGGCATCCACGACCACTAGGAACATCTTCCCATGCAAGGGGCCGGCCAGATCGATATGAATTCTAGACCAAGGGGCGCTGGCGCTCTCCCATCTGGTAGGGGTGGCAATGGGGGGAGCAGGACGGGATTCCTGACAGATGTTGCAGGAACTTACCCAATTGACAATGTCCTTGTCGAGACCCGGCCACCACACGTAGCTGCGTGCTAATGCCTTCATTCTCACGATGCCAGGGTGTCCCTCGTGCAACGCCTCCAGGACTCGGGTACGCAGCGAGGTCGGGATGACCACTCGAGTGCCCCATAGTAGACAACCCTGCAAGCTGGACAGCTCCTGCATGCGAGTCTTAAAGGGTGTGAATTTGTTTTCAACGTTGCCACCCGGCCACCCCCTCCTCACCCAGTCGAGCACCTGGGCGAGCGTTTGGTCTGCCTTGGTTTTAGCAGCAATGTCAAGGGCAGTGATGGGCAGGTCCAACTGGGTGATCTCGAAGATAGCGTTGACAGGAGCGGGGTCTTCAGCTGGAGCGGGTAAGGGGCAGCGACTGAGAGCGTCGGCGTGGGACAGTGTTTTGCCCGGGCGGTGTATAAGTTTGTAGGAGTAGGCTGCTAGGAAGAGTGTCCACCTTGTCATCCTAGGGGAAAGGACCTGAGGGGTCTGTTTGTCCCCGGCCAGTAGGCCCAGGCGGGGCTTGTGGTCCGTAACCAGTTCGAAAAAATGGCCAAAAAGGAATTCGTGAAATTTTTTCACGGCCGCAACAGCTGCTAGGGCTTCCTTGTCGATCTGGCTGTAATTGCGCTCCGTGGCAGAGAGCGTCCTTGAGAAAAAGGCGATGGGAGCCTCTGCGCCATTGGGAAGTCTGTGACTAAGGACCGCCCCAATTCCAAAAGGAGATGCGTCTGCTGCCAGTACTAAAGGAAGGTTAGGGTCGAATTGGATAAGCACCGCCTCCGACGTGAGTAGTGATTTGACGGCGTTAAACGCCTGGTCTTCTTTGTGCCCCCAGTGCCAAGGTGACTTTTTATCCAGTAATCTGTGTAGGGGTTCGGCCACTGAGGCTTTATGGGGTAAGAAGGATGCGTAAAAGTTCAGCAGCCCCAAGAAAGCTTGTAGCTCAGTTTTGGAGGTTGGAGTGGGGGCCTCGTGGATTGCCCTAACCTTGGACTCCAGGGGGTGAATGCCAGAGGCGTCAATTTTGTAACCCAGAAAGTCCACCTGTCTAGTGGCAATGGCACATTTTTCTTTTTTCAACTTGAGGCCATGCTGTCTGAACCGCTCTAACACTGCTCGCACTCTCTGGAAGAGTTGGGGTCTGTCCCTGGCCGAGACTAAGATGTCGTCGAAGTAGGGTACTACACCAGGGAGGCCCTGTAAAATCCGCTCCATGAGGAATTGAAAAATACCTGGGGCAACACTAACGCCAAATTGGAGACGCTTGCATCGAAAGGCACCCCTGTGAGTGACGATGGTCTGGAGTTCCGCTGTTTGGTTATCAACAGGGAACTGCTGATATGCTTGAGACATGTCCAATTTAGCAAAAACACTGCCTGGCTCGAATGTGTGCAATAAATGCTGAATGACGGGCACAGGGTAAGCGCTAACTAGTAAATATTTATTGATTGTTGTCTTGTAGTCCGAGCAAATTCTCAGGCTACCGTCTTTTTTGAGGGGTGTGACAATGGGCGTCTCCCACTTGGCGAAATCTGTTGGCTCAATGACCCCTTGTTTTAGTAGTTTATCCAATTCAGCGTCTAGTTTTGGCCGAATAGCGAATGGGACTCTACGCGGTTTTAGTCTGATTGGGACTGCCTGGGGGTCAACTGAGAATGAGATGGGGGTTCCATTATAACACCCCAGCTCCTCGCTGAACACATCTGCGTAATCAGCGAATAAGGAGTCAGTGTCTAAGGTTGAGACAGCATGGACTCCTGTTAGCCCTAGGCCGAGGTGGGGAAACCAATCGAGCCCCAATAAGGTGGGTAGATTGCCGTTAACTACCACTAGAGGTAGGTGACCTTTAAAAGTTCTAAAACTGACAAGAAACTTGCCTCTGCCGATCACAGGAATGGTCTTCCCCTGGTAGTCCTTCAGGCCGAACTGGCATCTTTGAAGCCGGGTAGTAGATCGGCTGGGGTGGAGTCTCTTGAGGGTGTTCCACGAAATTATTGAGAGCGCTGACCCTGTGTCAACCTCCATGTGGCACGGTTTACCTTCTAGGGAAACGGAGAGAGAAATTTTACTAACAGTGTGGCAAGTGCGCTTGGCAAGGCGGTGCGTGCGACAGTTTAATACTTGCCTCTGTGGTCCCGAGTGCGAGGGAGGGTGTCTTTGTGCTGCGCTTTTGGGGGCTTGGCAGACTCTCGCGATGTGCCCCCTTTTATGGCAGTTGTTGCAGGTGGCTCCTTTAAACTTGCAGGTGGCCCTCTGATGCGGTCCCCCACAGGCTAGGCACAGGGTGATGTGCTTGGGTGGACCGGTGTTTTCTTGTTTGGCCCCTACCTGCGGCTGTCTGTCGTTGGCGAGGCGGTGGACGTCGTTTTCATCGCTGGGGGTTTCCTCTGCTACCACCTCTTCGGAGTGGACAGGGAGTGATGTCAGCTTGGCACTTGGGCCCTGTATTTCGGAGGCTGAGTTCGTTGCCAGCTCGGCTGCCAAGGCCTCCTCGACCGCTTGTGCGAGGTTGAGGTCTTTTTTTGCGAGAAGGCGCCTCTGTAGGTTGAGGTCCTTGACTCCGCAGACTAATTGATCGAGGAGCATGTCCTCCAGGTAGGCTCCAAACCCGCAATGCAGTGCTGCTGTTCGGAGAGCGGCCATATATTGATTGATGGTCTCTTTACTTAATTGCTTCCTCATACGGAAAGTGAACCTTCTGGCGATCTGTGAGGGCCTGGGAGCATAGTGGTTAGTGAGGATCTCAAGCAACTCGGACCACGGAACGTTTTTCAACTCCCTTGGGGCTACGAGCGCTGCGGCAGTATCGTAAACGGTGGCTCCGCAGTAGATAAGGAAATAGGATTTTTTCCGATGCTCTCCCGCATCCGCCAGACCGACCGCATCGACGTAATGATTGAAGCGGTTCTTATACGATTCCCACTTCTCTTCGTCTGGTTTGAACGCCGGGAATACTGGATTGGAACTCATGGTGCTGGGACCGGCTGAGCTACCTGTGGGAAAAAAATCTCTCTGGGACAACGGGCAAGGTTTTAGTGCTCGTGGTATGCAAGTGATTTCAGCTCTGGAGAGGCTTATCGCTATCCTCTCTCTCTCTCTGGGTTAACCACGTTGGCTGTTAGCCGTTGGTGGTGTCTAGATTCGCGCCAGTGTGGGCGTTAGTGACTTCGCTACAGCGCTGTGCTGTGTCTCTCTTAGGTTTGAAATTCAAATGACAACCGTTTGAATTTCACGCCTGATACAGAGTGGCTGCGGCTCGCAGCGCTTCACTTTCCCTGTAGCTGGGCTAACAAGCGGCTACAGATGCTTCTAACTTTCGAACCTGACCGCTTTCTCTGGCTGCGGATCAGCGTTCGCTTCTCTTCGCTTGCTGACCGCTTTCTCTGTCGGCGGATCAGCGTTTGCTCTTTTGTGTGCTGACCGCTCTCTCTGGCTGCGGATCAGCGTTGCTCTTAATGCCGGCCGATCACTCTCTCTCTGACTGCGGATCGGCGGCTAGTGACTCAGCGGTTGCATGGTGCTACTGGTAGCCATCCCACCTTCGTCGCCAGTGTTAAGTTTGGGCAATGAGAGGCTGAACCAGAGCATGAATGCAACAGATACTTTATTATAGCAATAAAGGGCTGACCGTGCTTGCCACGCCTGGAACTGGCTCGCAGCAATCAGCAACTGGTTGGACCCCGCAGCCCGCTTTTATAGCTGGCTGCTGGGAAGAACCAACCAATGGGTGAAAGGGAAAGGTCGCCCACGCAAAGGGACTGGAACTGAGTGAGAACACCTAGAGTCCTCAGGACATAACAGAAACCATTGGAAACACTGGCTCTCTCAGCCTGAGGAGCAACTGCAGGAGGACAAACAGCCTGGACTGCAGGCCTCTCTCATCTCAGGCCTGATTTTGAGGCCCTGTGTTGGGAAAGGAGGAGGCCATTTCCTATTGCCCAGAAATTCACTGAGTGCTGATTGGATCTTAGGACCATCAATCAAAGAGCAGTAACACTGGGTTCCTCCTCCTGTTTTATATTCTTGGAGGGAAGAGAAGTGAGAAATTGGAAGGCCGGGAGTGGAAGGACAGATGGGAGGAAAGCCTGCAGTCTTCTTAGCCCTAGGAAAGCCAATAAGAGTTATAGAGTCTCAACCTACAACTATAATTGAGTACAAACCTTCTGTTCTTAAGTGAGACATTTGCTAAGTGAGTTTTCCCCCCCATTTTACTATCTTTCTTGCCATTGCTGGTAAGTGAACCACTGCAGTTGATAAGTTAGTAGCATGGTTGTTAAGTGAATCTGGCTTCTGCATTTATTTTGCTTTTCAAACAGTTGCAAAAGGTGATCTCAAGACCTTGGGAAGGATACAGCAATAGTCGTAAGTATGAACCAGTTGCCAAACATCTGAAATTTGATCACATGATCAAGGGACTGCTACAAAGGACATAAGTTTGAAAAGTGGTCGTAAGTCCCTTTTTTCATTGCCATCGTAACTTTCAGCGGTCACTAAATGAACCCTTGTAAGTCAATTGTTAAGTTTGAGCAATGAGAGGCTGAACCAGAGCATGAGTGCAACAGTACTTTATTTACAAATAAAGGGCTGACCGTGCTTGCCAAGCCTGGAACTGGCTCGCAGCAATCAGCAGCCAGTTGGACCCCGCAGCCTGCTTTTATAGCTGGCTGCTGGGGAGAACTGACCAATGGGAATGGGGGAAATAACGCCCACACAAGTGAGTGGACCTGAGTGAGAACTCCTTGAGTCCTCAGGACATAACACCCCTTCCCCCCAGATGCGAACACGCATAGTCCTTGAGGTAGATGGGGGGTTTGTGTTGGCGCCGGAGCGGCGCAACTCGGGAACATTGTCTGACTGTTCGGCATCAGTCTGTGACGGTTGAGCTGGCATAGTGTCGCCAACACTCTCTCTGGACTGGGCATCCTCGGAAACCACCGGGTTGGTTTCTGGAGTCAAACTCTCGTGGGTTGGATCCGGTTGATCAACTCTCTGGGCGCTGTTGTCCGGGTTTGGGCTGACCGGAGCGACCGCTGGCGCAGACTGGTCACTGGGTGCGATGTGGCTGGGTGGCGGATGGGACGGTTCCCCTTCGACTGGAGACTCTGGATCCTTGTTTGCGAGGTTGCTGAGGCGCCTTCTGAGTTGGTCTATGTGTCTCCTCCAGACGCGACCGTCCTCCAGCCTGACTCTATATGATCTCGGCCCGGTGGACGGCGATGACTTCGCCCGGAATCCAAAGTGGGTCCCCAGCGAAATTCCTGGCGAATATCGGCTCCTGTAACATAAAATGTCTAACCCCGAAGTGGAAGCGAGGGGAGAGTCAGGGCAGTATTGTGGGTGCAGTCTATCCAATACAGTC